>NW_025838097.1:0-5050 GCF_002878395.1 Capsicum annuum | reverse complement strand
AAGGTTGACAATTGATATATTCTAAGGGTAGCTAATCTTTAAAATAGTTAAATTAAGAATAAACAAACAACCAATAATGATAAGCAAATTAAACGAAATTAATTCAAAACGAAAGTATTCATGATCATGGCCTTATCCCCGGAAAGGGAGTTTAGCCTTGAATGGAAATATTCATCATCTAATCCCTTGGAGTGATGATACAAACCATACAAAAAACTAAATTAAAGAATGATAAAACCTAAAAAGAAGTTTTGGTAGCCTCCAATGATGTCCCAAGTGATCTAGGGTGTTCCCAGATGTCCCAAGATGATTAAAACGTGATTTAACATGTTATATTTATAGTAGATGAGTCATAAATCCATTGGGATTGGATTTCCACGTAATACTTGCTCAGCAAGGCATTTTTTTCGCTTTTGATGGCCACCGCATCGCGGTGTCGAGCCAATCGACAATTGTTAATTTCCATAATCTCACGGCGATTTCACCGCGTCGTGGCACCTCCTCAAACTCCACCAAATGCTACACGCTCATATGGGTCACAAAAATGGTCATATTCCGAATCCAGTGATGCTTTGAATGCGTCCATTGGACCTTCTTACAGCGTACACGCGCCCCATACATTTCAGGGGTCCAAACTGCGTTAATTTTTGTATTGTGCTTTCGTTGAGCCATTCTGAGCTTCTTTGAGTTGTTTCCATTTGATTTGAAGCTTTTATATCCTTCATATATCATCATAATCCATTAAACAAGCATACTAAATCATTAAACACAACAATTTAGAGCTCAAAATAACACAGCATCCAAGATAGTGAACTAGAAACAGGAGCTAAGCATAGGCTAAATTCATATTAAGCTTAAGCTTATTGTTTTGACCCTTGTCTTGATCCAATTGAACCTTGAACATTATAACTAAGTTGTTTAACATATAAATACATAATAAAAACCTTATTAACTCATTAAAACATATTAGAACCCAACACAATAGACTAGACAAAACACCTAGCTCAAGCTAGTTCTGCTAGTTTTCTTGGTTGACTTTAAATGGTCGAATTGAATCAAAACTTGTGTGGAAACACCATTAAACATTGTGAACACATACTTGGACACATAAATACTCATTTATATCTTTATCAACACATATAGCATAAGAATCATCCTAAAAACAAGGCTAAAAAAGCTAGAATAGTAACACTAGAACGCATAAATACACCCAACATCATTTAATATATTTTTAATTTACAAAAATTACAAATTCTTTTTGGTTAATTTTTCACTAAATTAATCTAAACTGTGAATTAAAATTAAATCGATTTTAAATCAAGTCTTTGTGGGATCGATACTCGGCTTTCTTAAAGCTCACTTTACTACTTGGTAGACTACGTACACTTGCATGTGCGCTATCAACGTGCCTGAGCCTCAGGCCCACCCCCAGAAATGTGAGCTATAGCGTACTAATTTTGCTTTAAAATGGCCCGTTTGCGCTGTTTCGCCCGTTTGACCACCCAAACGGCCTCCCCGACCCCAACGGCCAACACTTCTCCGCTCCTCAGCCTACCTAGTGCCGCCGATCTATTTTCGGCTTAAATACTCCTGGGCCTCATGCCCACCCACAGAACCGTGAGCTATAGCACATTGATTTGGCCCAAAAATGGTGAGTTCATGCCATTTTGCTCATTTGATCAGCCAAATAACCCCGCCGACCCCAACGGCCCACACTCCCCTACTCCTCATCCTATATGGGAGCCCCCGTTTGATTTTTAGCCTAAAATATACCTCAAGATCTAGGACCAACCCAAGAACCGTAAGCTATAGCACACTAATTCGGCCCCAAAAATAACCCGTTCGTGCCATTTTGCCCGTTTGACCACCCAAACGGCTGCTCGGGGAAACCCGGTAGATTTTTGGCCAAAAACATGCCCAGGCCCTAGGCTTACCCTAACAACCTTAGGCTATAACACACAGATTTGGCTCAAAAATGGCCCGTTCGCGCTGGCCACCCTTTTGACCACCCAAATCACCCCGTCAACCTCAATATCCCACACTCTGCTTGAGAAAGCTCGATTAATTTTTTTCCTAAAACATGCCTGGGATCCAAGCCCACCCCGACAATCGTGGTTTTGATAACGCTCAAATTACACTCTTGAATGGGTGTAAGCAATCGTTGTCAATATAAAACCCAACTAGGTTACGGTTGAATCCCACAGGGAATAAGGTGTGAACTTTGATTTGTTTACGAAAGATTTTACTGGTAGTTTACTATTTCTGAAAGATGGGGGTTTAAGTTCACGGTGTGTTAAATATCACTTTCAATGCTTCAGTGTTTGTAATTAAGATAAATGGGAAACCAGGGCTATGTTCACCAAGGGTTTCGGGAATTGAAAGATACTAGGTAATGTTAGAGAATCTCGGAATGAGTAGAACAGCAGAATATCCCTGACGACTATACTATCTGACTTATCTCTCGACCTTACCAGATAATTTATTATCTAATTCTCTCAAACTTAGATAACTTATCTATTTCCAAGAGGATTTTATCTCAGGTAGATTAATCTAGTTACGGCATTAATCATTAAACAGAAGGTTGGTAGCTTCTGAGTCCCTGTTGATAATTCACGTCCTTTAGTCTATTTCTCCGTTAGAAGCAAATAAAACCAAAGGCATAACCTAATATTTGTAACCACTAGATTTTAGTTAAAACAATAGAATTTCAAGATATTTTACTATTCTTTGAATCCGTTAAACACCTAGTATCATATCAAACCCTAATCCATGGATCCCATAACTCCGGCTAATGAAATTAGCCACTCATGATTTGATGAACGAAATAACAAATTGAATTCATGATTATAATGATAAACTTACGAATGGATAGAAAACAACAAGTAGTTCCTCCGATTTAATCACAAGGTAGAAACCCCAAAAATAGTTGATACGAAAACACAAGAATATTTCATGAAAGAGAGCAAAAATACGTCTCTCTTCTTAGAGTTGATGTCTGATAGATGAATTATTCCTTGAATCAAAAACCCTAAAAGATGCTATTTATACTAAAGCCTAATTAAGGAAATAAAATAACAAAATTAATAAAATTATCAGGAATAGGTGACGCTCAGGCTGACACCGCGTCAAGAAGTTGACGCCCTATCACGGATGGCGTTAGAGAGGCTTCAGTTGCCTTCAGGTTCTGTCTTAGGTTGACGATGTGGCTGACGCTGCACCAGGGATCTGACAGCGTATCACCAACGTCGCCAGATATCTTCTTCCCATGCTAACTTTCTGCTTAAGGCTGACGCCACTCTTGATGCCTTATCACGACTTTGACGCCACATCACCGGTGTCGTCAAAACTGCTCCTCAAATTGCAACTCCCTGGTTAAGGTTGACGCCAATGCTGATAGGATATCACGAGGCTGACGACTTATCACGGAGGTCGTCAGCCATGTTTTCTTCTAGTTAGCTCAGATTTTTAACTCTTTTGCTCCATTATTGTTTATTCTCATTTCTTCAACCTTTTACTGCAATATCATGAGCAAACACATCAAAACAACAAGAGTTGCTTCAGAATTCACAATTATTTTGAGCTAAAAAGCATTAAATTTGTTAGCTTTTGCTCGCACGTCAGGTTTATAGCACACGAATTTGGCCTGAAAATGGCTCGTTTGCGGTATTTTCTCGTTTGACCACCCAAAACACCCCACCAACCCCTATGGCCCATACTCTCCTTAGCCTGCCTAGGAAAGCCAATTAAGTTTTGGCCCAAAACCCACTCGAACCTCGAGCCCACCCCGACAACGAAGGGTTATAGCACACTGATTTGGCCTAAAAATGGCCAATTTGCACTGTTTCGCCCGTTTGACAATCAAAACTGCCCCACTGACCCTAATGGCCCACATTAGGCCACTCCTCAGCCTGGTGCAGTCTGATTTATTTTCAACCCAAAACACGCTCGTGTCCTGGGCCTACCTTGACAACCATTGGCTATAGCGAACCGATTTGGCCCAAAAATAGCTCGTTTGTGCTGTTTCACCAGTTTCACCATCCAAACTGCCCTGTCAAACCCAACTATCCATAAAGTATGTTTCTCTGCCTACCTGGGGTAACCCAGTCAATTTTTGGCCTAAAACAAGCCCGAGACCTGGGCTTACCCCGACAATCGTGGGCTATAGCACACCAATTTGGCCCAAAAATGGACTTTTTTACTATTTCACCTAATTGACCACCTAAACCGCCGCTTCGGCCCCAATGGCCCATACTAGGCCGCTCCTCAGCTTGCATGGAGTAGCTTGGTCCTAGACCCCAGGCCCAGCCCGACAACCGTGGGCTATATTAAACACTAATTTGGCCTAAAAAATGGGTCGTTCATGCTGTTTCACCCATTTAACCACCTAAACCGCCCCGCCAAACCCAACGGCCCATACTAGGTTATTTCTCAACCTGCCTAAGGTAGCTCGGTCAATTTTCATCTAAAAACACACCCGGTACCCAAGCCCACCCCGACAACCATAAACTATAACACACAGATTTAGCTCGAAAATGGCCTATTCATACAGTTTCACCTATTTAACCACCCAAATCACCCCCGTCGACACCTAAGGGCCCATACTAGGCCATTTTATAGCCTGCCTGGGGTAGCCCAGTCGATTTTTGGACTAAAACACACTGGGTTCCCAATCCCACCCCAATAACTGTGGGCCATAGCACACCGATATAGCGCAAAAAGGTGTGTTCGTGCTGTTTCATCCGTTTGACCACCCAAACTTCCCCACCAAACCCAATAGCCCATACTAGCTCGCTTTTAAGCTTTCCTGCGGTAGCCCAATTGATTTTTGACCTAAAATATGCCCGATCCCTAGGCCCACATCAAAGACCATGGGCTATAGCACAATGATTTAGCCCAAAAATAGCCCGTTCACATCGTTACGCTTATTTGATCACCCAAATCGCCCTGCCAACACCAACGACCCATACTACGTTTCTCCTTAGCCTGCCTGGGGTAGTTTGGTCAATTTTTGGCCTAAAATATGCTCGGGCCTCAGTCTCACTCGAATTTT
>NW_025838096.1:0-1884 GCF_002878395.1 Capsicum annuum | reverse complement strand
TTGGAGACCAATACATTGAGACCCAAGCTTGGGGGCTGCCCAACCAAAAAGGACAAGCCTTGAAGTATCAAGAAGGCCTTTCAGAACACTCCAAGACTGCCCAACTCTACATGCCAAAGCCACCCCTTTGTAATGGCTCATTAAGGGCATTTTAGTTAATTTGTAATAAGTTGTAACCTAACTTATAAATAGAACATGATAGGTCATTTTTTCCATAACTTTAATGATATATTTTGAGAGCTCTAGAGAGAGAGTCTTGCAAGGTAGATTCCTTGTAAACAAGTGTGGATATCACTTGTGTTGGTTCTACTTTTGAAACGTTGGTTGCTTGGGAATTCCATTACCTTAAGGTCACCAATGAGCTTGGTGTTACTTGTATGAATTCTTGGATCTTTGTGTTTAATATACATTTAGTGTTTGTAGTGTTTGTACATTTGTATGTCAAATTACCTATCCATCTATCCATTTCATTGTTATTATTGTTCATTCTCGGGTTTGGTATCCCAAAATTGAGACTCTGTGTTCTTCCTGTTCTTGTGCTTGTGTTGTTAATCTAGTTTGTTGGTTCACTGATTTAGAGGTGTTGAACACCTTAATATCTTGTTGTTATTGTGTTTTCATTGTTGTTGTAGTGAATATGAGAGTGATCACCAAAGGGGTCCCCGGTTTTTCAAACTTGTGGACTATTTTGGGGGTTTTTTTGTGTCTTCCATATCTTGTATCGTATCAAGTGTTAAATTGTGATTTATTTTATGATATTCTTGTTTTGATATTGATAAAAACACTTTATCTATTGGATGCCCACGAGAGGGTAAATTGGTGATAATGATGATTTATTGAAATGTGCTTATGAGAGGCTTGTTTGATAATGATAACTCTTTGTATTAATGTCATGAATGACTTATTAATTGGTATTCGGACATGCTTAAAATTATTGATGTTTTAATTGTTGATATATGTATGTTGGATTGGGTACCATGCCGGTACAGATATGTGTATATTGGATCGGGTACCATGCCTGTACAGATATGTATATATATTGGATCGGGTACCACTCCAGTACGAATGTGTATGTTGGATCGGGTACTACGCTGGTGCGGATATGTATATATATTGGATCGGTTACTTCACCGGTACAGATATGTGTATGTTGGATCGGGTACCATGCCGATATGGATATATATGTGTTGGATAGGGTACCATACCGGTACGAATATGTGTATGTTGGATAGGGTACCACACCGGTATGGATATTTATATATATTGGATCGGGTATTACGTCGGTATGGATATGTGTATGTTGGATCGGGTACCACGCCGGTACGAATATATATTTGTTAGATTGGGTACCACGCTGGTACGGATATGTATATATTAGATTGGGTACCATGCTCGTACGGTACATAAACATAGATTGTTCCCTACAGGTATGACTATTTAGGCGAAAATAAGTCTCATAGCATGTGTGTACCTATTTGTGTTGAGTCTGTGGAGGTTTACAGTATGGTTGATACTCTTGATGGTTATGTGGATTATTTGTGAGCACTGTTTGATCTGTTATTATTGTGTCGTTGATTCATTAGGTATTTGATTATGTTACATGTGTTTGAAAAGGTGAAACTTTGTACTTACTTATATGTTGGTTGACTTACTTCATTTATACGTGTTTTAATCGTAGCTTACCAGGATGGCTAGTTATCATTCTTTAATATTATAAGAGAGCATTTGATTGTTAGCCCGAGAGTTTAGTTTGGGTTGTCTATGATTACAGGTTTGTTCCTATGAATATGAGTATGAAAAAGATAAGGTGAATAAATAGGAATAGTGATGTATTAGAGTTGGATTGTGGTTGATTGTGTGAATTAATGAGGCTAGAGTATGTTA
>NW_025838095.1:0-1148 GCF_002878395.1 Capsicum annuum | reverse complement strand
TAATTCATCCAAGTCATGCCACACAATAGACATCACTTGTCCATTTTCATCATTTGTCAATTTAATCAACACTTATCAATTTATCATTACTTCACTACAATCTATTTATATCATACCATATTATAACTAATGCCTTATTTTTGACTTGGCTAGATTACCAATCGCACGCCCCAATTTCATCATATCATAATAATTATATCGTCATAGCATAATATACATATCCAGACTCTAATCGGACTATATATATTCTATAGCCATACTTAAACGAGTAAATATAATCAATAGATGGACTTGAATCAATAAATAATTAATCAATAACCATACTTAAATTAATAAAGATATAATTAATAGCAAGTGTAATGACCCTTCAAGTCATTTTCCATATTTTTGGTTATTTTCACCATTATATCTTCTCTATATCTGCCCCAAGTCATTTATGACTTGCTAGAACTAAAAATTCAGTTATCGAGAAGTTTGTTTGGTTTTTAAAGCCAATTAACTATTTTGAAGTCTTTGTTGGTTTCAAATGGACACCAGGCAAAATCTTTTGTAAAATAATCTCATATGTAAATTTTGACTGTGCCAGAAGCTCTGGAATGTGGATTTTAGGCTAGGTATACTTTTAGTTTAGGTCCCAAGGTACTCGAGCTCATTTCGACCTATTGATTAGGAAGTTAAGAAAATAAGATATGGGTATGGGACCCATGTTTTGTTGAAACGGCCTTGGATGGAACGTTTAATTATGCCATTGAGTTTGGAATATCAAATTTGGTAAGAACTTGGAAGATTTTCCAGGTTTTAATTGTAATTTGGTACAACTACTATCACAAGCCTAGGGTCGCGATTGTGGTACCCTTGGTAGGAAAAGTAGTGTGATCGCAGGGCATAAGTTACGATCGAAACTCACGTATACATCCATTAAATGTTGTGATTATAGGTATAGGTCTGTGATAGTAGGACTCGAGTACCTAGTATGCATATAAATTGTAACGCCCCAAAAAATGGGTCCCGGAGCGTCATATAGCCCCAAGCTAACCCTTTGAGCCATTTTTATTCAGTTCAACACAAATCAATGGGGTTTCCATAAATAACCCTCAAAAATCAACAGAGTAATCATCATCCAAGAATAAAAGAATTTCAGAAAGATA
>NW_025838094.1:0-1942 GCF_002878395.1 Capsicum annuum | reverse complement strand
CTATTTATTATGAAAGTATGAAGAGTATGATTTGATATAACTCAAGCTAAGTGAGTCATCATTGTCTGTATGCATGTTTTCATGAAATTGATGATGTTATTTAAAGTGTTGCATGCACCCCCACATACTCAGTACATTCTCTTTGTGCTGACCCCAATCTACTATTCTATTCAGGTGCAGCATCTAGTCAGCAGGTAAAGGAGTCCTTATAGTTCAAGGTCTTGTGTTGGTTGTTTCAGTTCAGAGACATTGTACCTTCTTCTATCGGCCATATTGAGTGGGATGGTTGGGAGTCATGACCCGTTTATGTACAGGCAATACTAGTAGAGGCTTTATAGACAGTAGTAGTGGTTGATGTATTCAGTCTCCTTCTTGTATATGTATATTTGTCAGTAGAATTGTCATCTTGTAATTCCAATATTGTATTAAATAGATTTTGTATTGACATATTTTCAGCTTCATTCTCTCAGAATTATGTTTTAAATCAGCTGCTTTTGAGTTATACCTATGAAAGGGTTAGCTTGGGGTCACTTGTGACCCTAAGCATCGTGTGGTATCTCGGGACTCAATTTTCGGGGCGTTACAAACTTGGTATCAAAGCACAGATTTCAAGTGTCCTAGGGTGTCTATGAAGCCGTGTCTAGTAGAGTCTTGCGGAACGGTACGGAGAAGTCTGTACTTTTCTTCGAGAGGCTATAAGGCATTTAGGAAAGGTTGTTGTTCTTTCAAGTCTTGAATCGTGCAATAAGTTTAAACCAAATAATCTACCAAATTTCTTTTCAGGATCTATAAGTGACAGTTTATACTTTTCTATCTATGTGATATTCTTGAGATAGTATGAGCAGCAAGTCCTGATTCTTTCCTCGATAATGTTTTCAGATTGATTAGCAAAATATTTCAGAAGTCTCATAAAAGTGGCTTCAGAAGAGCCTCCCAGTGTGTTATAAGTTCCTGAAGTTTTATGTTATGTCCTCTTCTTTATGACTTGTTCAGCTAAGACTGAGTGGATGCATACTCCTTAATCATCGATTATGGTATGCCAAGTTCCTATCTCCCGTAATCTTGCTATCATCATGCTGTTGAAAAAAAATAAAAGTCTAGTGAAGCCGTGTGGGGCTCTTTCGATTAACTAGCACAGTTGTTTTGTTATTCACCTCAAACTTTTTTTCAAAACTTATATTCAAAGCCTAGGGGAGCCATGTGCGGCCTATTTCGATCCACTAGCAACTTGTAGTTTATCTTGTTCCTTGTGCTGGCTAAAAATGTGGGATTTGGAGATGTAGTAGTAAGAAGGATGGTAAGTGTGATTTATTGAGCATAAGTATAGCAGAATCTGTTTTTGCATATATTTGGGGTTAATAGGGAGTGATATATCCTTGTGTGTCAATTTTGTGATGTAGTTTGTTTGAGGTATGAAATGGGTGTTGATGGTATTTGTATGCCAGAGAGTATAAGTTAATAATGGAAGTACTCGGTGGGTGAGTGTTGTTAAATTATGCCGTTGTCGGATTGCAAGAGGAAGTTAAGTTAAGACGTAGAGAGCTATGAACTAAGTTAAGTTGTGCATGAAGGATAGATAGTAGTAACGGGTGAAAGAAGGATGTGTTAATGGATTGTGAATAAGATAAGCTATATGATTATGACCAATTATTATTGTTATGAAGTTTAAATAGGCTAGCATTTGTTGAGGATTGTTTTATAGTTTCTAAGTGAAAATTTCGTGCGAAAAGTTTTAAGTTATATTGTGTGCTAAAAGTTAAGTTTGAATGATTGGTGATCGTGAAGGTGACTGTGATGATTTCTTGATTAATGATATTAATTGTTAGGAAGTGATCTAGTAGGCTTGAATAGTGGATATAAGAGCCTAAGTTTGGTTGATTCGTGATTAAGTTTGATGTTGTGTTTATGATGAGAAAGTTCACCCAAGATATTATGGGACTGC
>NW_025838093.1:0-5814 GCF_002878395.1 Capsicum annuum | reverse complement strand
TTTTGTACTTCAGCAAACTACTATTTACCTTAACCAATAACTCCTTCTCCTCCTCCTACGAGCTAATGTACAAGGACATATCACTTTATTACTAAACTGATTACACGCAAAAAGGCTCGGATATACATACTTTTAATAAATCAAACTTACCACCCTTCTTACCACTACACCTCAAAACCCAGTTCCAATCAGCACGAGGAAATAAGATACACAAAGAGTCACTAGTGAATCAAAATAGGCATCACCCGGCTTCACTAGTCTTTTAGTTTCAACAACATAATGATGAAAAATTTATGAAAGGTAGAAACTTGGAATACAATATTTAATGATTTAGGAATACATATCTCACTCTGTCTTAACCGAACGACTCGTAAGGGTAAGGACATAACATTAAGCTTGGGGAACTTATAACACGCTGGGAGGCTTCGCTCAAGTCGATTTGTAAAACTTCTGAAACTCCAAACTAGTAAGTCTGAAAGCATTATCAGTGGGAGAAAATTGCAATTCGCTGATCATATTACCCCAGGAACAGTACATAGATAAAGGAGTATAGACTATCAATATGGATTTTAAGGAGGAAATCTGGAAGCGCAACTGACTTGGGCTTATTACATGATTTATAAGCAAAGCATGATAAGGCAATAATAGGATACTTTCTTTCTCATTTACAACTTCATAACTATCTATGGGGACTATTTAAGAAAGTATGATCTGCCAAGAATTAAGTTTGACTATCTCTAATACCTTGAAAATAAGATGGGGATGCCCCGAATAAGGTAAGATGAGAATCTATATCAGTTTCTCAACGAACCTTTCTATAGCACGATCTAAGACTTCAAATAATAGACACCTTTCCTAAATGCCTTATAGACTCTAAAAAAAGCATAGACGTCTTTGTATAGTTCCGCGAGACTCTACTAGACATGGCTTCATAGACACTCTAGGACACTTGAACACTGGGCTCTGATACCAAGTTTTTAACACCCCAAAATTGGGTCTCGAGACGTCACACAGTGCTTAGGGTCATAAGCGACCCTAAGCTAACCCTTCTACTAGCATAACTCATAAGTAACTAAATAAAATGCTTAAGTCTACATAAGATCATCGAAAACATAGAACTTATCTAAACTTGATCAATACAATTATGAACGTTACAAGGTTACAACTATAATTTTACAAATAAAATAGAAACTGAATACATCAACTTCTACTGACTGCCTATAAAACCTCAACAGGTACTGACTTTAAATAGATGGGTTATGACTCTCAACTACTCTATCCCAATACGACTAAAGTAAAAAAATATGATACTCCTTGAACTGTATAACTAACAAAAACCCTCAAATCAAAAGGACTCATCACCTGCTGACTGGAATCTGCAAACAGACTGAATACGGAATCTGTGCTATAACTTGTACCTACATTATAAGGCACTGTAGCATATAGAAATATATGGGGGTCAGTACTTTAAAGAATATACTGAGTATGTGGGGGTGTAATGCAATATTATAAATAATATCATAAATGATTATGAAAAATCATGCATGTTGACGATAACGACTCTTTTTGCTTGAATTAATTGAAATATATTCCTTGAAACTCATCATTAGTAATGCATCTCATAAATCGTTATACTCAACTCAAACTCTTTAAATCATGACTTAGAGTGACTCGGTAACTCATGAAACTTGAACTCTTATGGACTTGGGAGTTTCTTATAACCGACATGACTACACCATGTGAGATGCATGGAGTCCAACATTTTGCCCTCCTTAAGAGAGAACCCCATATTGGCAAGGGTGTTTTACTCTTTCCAGGGAGTACAACCTCAATCTCATTATCACAATCCCATACTCGGCCTCTAGCCCACAATTATCAACATCAATCCTATGGTGGCACATAGTTGCATAGAAATACCACATTTTCTGCTCGATGCTAAATACTCCTCCCAAACTCAGCTTAGAACGCGTTAGAAAATCCACCTTAATCAATATCAACTCATGGGTCTACTTTAAAGACCAAAACATAAATATATATATATCTTGTCAGTAAATCATATACAACTGTGGATTCAGAACTCGACTTAAAGTTAAACAATCTTTTTCAATATTAAGATGTATCAGTTCATTAAGTCATAGTAACCTCAATAACTCTGAGGAAGCATCAAGACTCATTAAAAACACTTAATCTCACGAATCAATATACTCGATAATCTAATTTGTCATAACGAGGCTTAAAGCTTGACACATGTCTTGAAAGCACTTGAAATACCAACTCATGGTAGAACTATGAAGTTCACAATATTAAATATTAAGTCATAATTTGGAAGTTGTAAAATACTCATGTATCAAAAACTCAAGAAAACATCATAGAACTCATTCTTGACTCTCAAGATATCAATACATACATATATATATATATATATATATATATATATATATTCAATAATCAAATTTCTCATAGAAAAGCTTAAATCATGACTCTTATCTTAAATCATTCGAAAATCATCAACTCATAATAACAATATTCACCTCATGGTTTAAGTTCTCAATTTAAGGAATAAAATGATGAAATAGTCATGTGTATCAATCTAGATTTGCTCAAATATCATAAATCATTAATAAAGTAATTTGGGTTTAAACCCACTTTGTAAAATCATGGATTTCAATAATAGAAATTAAATCTTTGGGCACTAGAACAAAAGAAGTGTTCTCGTTCAAACCCCACATACCTTAAATTATAAATTTGGGGATAAGAGACTTGATTGGAACTTTTTTCTCACACTTTTAGGCTAAGATTCTTGATGCCTTTGATTAGGAAAGCTTGATTCTTGAACCACTTGGAGAAATCTATGGGAGATTCTTGAATTTCTTGGAAAAAGATTGGATTTTTTTGGGTCTTGGAAGAAAACCCTAGCTTCTAGAGAATTCTTGGAGAGATTGGAGAGAAATAAGATAAAATGATCTTCCCTTTACCACTTGGATATATTTATAATACCAAATTGGACAGAAAATACCAAAATGCCCTTTTGAAAAAGCTAAAATTCGCTGATCGAGGCCTGTAACGGTCAACCTGATAGTCCGTCTGAGGGACTGACGGTCGACCAAGTCATCTGTCACTCGAGCGCCAAAATTGGGATGTTCTACCTCAGAGTGATGGTGAAGTGACATCCTCAGGAATCTGACGATCTACCAGATCATCCATCACTCGGGGGCCAAAAATGGAAATTCTGCCTCGACCTGACGGACCCCTTTACGGTCCATCAACTTTTTGATGGTCTACCACTTTTGCCGTCACACGATGACCCAAAAGAAGAGTCACTGCCTTGGCTTGACGGGACACTTGACAGTTCACCAAGGACTTGGAGGTCCGTCAGGTCCACCGTCAAGCCTAGGCGATTCCAATATTATTTAGTAAAACGGCCATAACGCCCCCATCCAATATCAGATTTCGATGAAATTGGCATCGATGGAAAGCTTATTCAATGCTCTACATGACAAAAAGTCAAAATTAGATAAATTCTACACGGTTCTATCATAATTCACTTTGGAAGTCATTTCTATATACTTAGAAGACAGATTTAGACTCAAGGAACAATCGGGGTATTACAATATTATACAGATTAAAAATGCTAGAATATATTAATAGAGTTAGATAAATATAAAGTTGGCTATACGAAGAAATTAATTATAGAAACCATCTTAAAAAAGGAAGAGAACAATTAAAAGAAAGATTAATTTGGATAAATAAAACCATAAAACAACTAGAATTAAAAAACAATTTAGAATATGATTTAGACATGGAATTATTCATAGATGAAAAAGATAGGATAATTAATGAAATAGATAACCTAGAATTTAATATCAGATATAGTACAATTAGAGTAAATTATTACAAAGAAATTTGCATTATCACAACTACTTTAGGATAAAATGATAGACAATAAGTACTTAAAATATTGGAGACAAGATATGGAAGAAATAAAATTAGCAAAAATACTTATGAAAGATAATTTAATTAAATATCTTAGAACAAAAGATATCGAATATTGAGAATACGTCCAAAATAATATTCAAGAATTATAAAGACTAAAAGAAAAAAACTAAAGAATATTACAGTAAAGCATTTAATCAAATATCATCTAATCACCCCCCAAGATATGAACATTAATAAAATTAAAATAAATACACTAAAAATAAAAATGTTTAAAGAAGTTAAGAAATATTCACGCACAACTAAAAATAGATCCATTAGAGCTATAACAGATCTATTTAAATTACCCGATTTATCCGCACCCCCTATCTATTAATATATATTAATTCTACTATTTAACCTCCTTTTTTATTTAAATAGATCTATTTAAATTACTCAATTTATCCGCACCCCTATAATTGGTATCAGAGCTTATGTTGTTTAAAGTTATCAGAAGTAGTATGTATTTGGACTTATTTGATTAATTTATTAATTATTATAAAATTAGATTCAGATATCCACCAAAATATTATAAATATTGTTTAGATGAATAACGTACAGAAATTACAAAAATATAAAGAATTAAAACAAATAATATCTAAAAAAACGTAAAGAATTAAAAATAAGGATAGAAAGACTACAGTATAACATAATTGGAGTTAGTAAAAATTCAATAAATGCACAAAAAGAAGTAATATCAAATTTAAAATCAACAATAGATGTCTAGAATATATATATATCAACATAACCTATATACGTTTAAATAAAATGAATAAAGAAGAATTTATATTAGACGAAAAAAACATATGAAAATCACAAAGGATCAAAAATAAAAATAGTATTCTCTAATTTAGGAAGAAGATATAAGAAAATAGGTGAACATTTATATGTAATGTTAGAAAAAGAAGAATTAAAATTAGATGATAAGTTGGCAGCCATCGTAAGAATAGAAAGAGAAAATAAAGAAATAGATAGAAAAAAGAAAATAGATAAAATAAAACAACAAACCACAGAAGAAATATAAAAAATAGAAGAAACTAAAAATAGTAGGATTGCTGAATTAGAAAAAGAACTACAAATGCTAAAAGATTTATATGAAAAGAGACTGAAACAAAAGGAAAAAAAGATAAAGAACAAAAATTATTAAACGAGATAAATCAATTTAAAGAAAAAATAGAAATAAAAATAAAGAACCATAAACCAGAGAATTAGAAATAAATACGATAGATACTGAAGAAACATATAATTATGATTCAGAAGATAGTGAAACATATATAGAAATTCTAGCAAACATACAAAAACTAGAAATTAACGAAGAACAAGAAGTAATTAATAAAGAAAATCTAGAACTAATAAATACAGAAGTAATACTCTAGATAAAAATATAATACCTAGTGCATCAGAAATAAGAAAACCAACATATAATTACAAAACTAAGTTTAAAAGATATAATCCAAAGGATGAATATAATAAATGGACACCAAAACAAATAATTAATAACAACTTTTTAGATTTAGACTGTGTAATAGACACAAATAAAATTATACAACTATGGGTAGGATTTATGTCAAAACAATTATTAGATAATAAAATAGATTCAACAAACACACCGGAATATATAGAAAAGGCATTAATAGGAACAGTAAAATTATTTTTTAAACCTAGCCAAAGCAAGTAAAAAAGTATTAAGATCTGATAAAAATATAGAAGGAACATCAACAACTACTAAAATACTGCCAAAAGAAATATTGAAAAAATATGAAATAGCTATAAGAGATTAATTTAGCAGTATGATAACAGAAGAAGAAGAGCAAAATAAAGAAAAAGATATAAATAGAAATT
>NW_025838092.1:0-1364 GCF_002878395.1 Capsicum annuum | reverse complement strand
TGCTTAGAATCCTATTAGGATTACAACGTTAAAGATAAATAAATAAATAAAAAAATAATTTATCTATAATTTATCTCTATATCTATATTTATATCTATAATATATTAAAAGATATCTATGTCTATATCTATAATATATTAAAAGTATGAAAGCCTTTAAAAAAGTGATTTGAACTTTTTGCCCTTCATAGGCTCTTCTTTAGACAAAACTGTTTTTTACTATTTTTTAATTTATTATTTAATTATTTTTTATTGTATTAACTAAATTTGCTAAAATATATGAAATTCCTAAAATATATTATAGAAGAATTAATTAGTATTTTCTTTACTACTAGATTTCCTAAAATATATGGTAGGAGAATTAATTACTATATTTTTCTTTCTACTATTCAATTAGAAAAATACTTCTAAAATAAAACTCTATTAAGGAAATACTTCTATAAATATTAAACATTAGATTTAAGAAATAAATTCTCCATCTTTACATACTTAAAAGATATTAAAATTTAATTATTTTATTTATTTTTATTATTTAAATAAATATTCTATTTAGTATAATATTTAAACTCATTAAAATGAGATACATGCATAAGACACGTACATCTAATGGTTCTCTTTTTCCCCAAAATCTATCATTGGCTTAGGTTGATGAACTCTCGTTACATCCACTAAGAACAACATTGAAAAATATTTTGAATGAAGCCTGTACCTTAACTTTAGAATTACATCCCTATTAACATCCTCACCTCGAGATGGACTAGATCCTTCACAAATAATTTGCCTGGCTTTTTCTTTCGACTATAGTACCATTTCATCAATCTCAGCATTATCTCTCATGTTTGGTTTGGTTGGTTGGAAAATCATTGAGGATTCATCAACATTGAGCTTATTTGGAAGAGTGGTCATACCTATGGTATTTAAAAATTTTTCCTCCATACCTATTTCCTCTATTCTTTTGATTTTATTTTTACATGCCCCATATCTTGATGCATGAGATCTATGTTATCCCCCATTGTTACCACCTGATCCAAGATATATTGAACAATTTCTTCAAGAGTATTGTATCTGATATATTTTTCTTCCTTTCTCTCCTCATTGACTTATCAAACTCGTAAGAAAAACTAGAATCTGGGTTAGTATAATGAGGGGAAGTGTCATTAGGACAATTGTTCCAATGTCAGTATCAACCACCATATAAGTAATAATCATACTCCCACAAGAATGGAGATAGTTCATCTCTTTGTGAGGACAACATCTACAAGTTTTCCAGAAGTGGGGTACACCACAATATGGACATGGATTATGAAGAAAAGATTTGCAACCATCAAACTCATATTCATTCCAAGATGCCATAGTAAAAAATAA
>NW_025838091.1:0-6452 GCF_002878395.1 Capsicum annuum | reverse complement strand
TAGAGGACCACATATTTATTACCCTTAAAAATAAAAATATAGAAAAATAAAGCTCTCAACTAGCAACAAATAATAAAATACGAAAAAGGAACATTGCGATCACACAAATAGCTTGATACAAGACATACGTAATCAGATTTAGATAATATAAAACAAGCTCATATAATCTCAAATCAGTAAAGTAAATAGTATAGGGAATTTATACCATAAGAAGCCATGAGAAACCTTAGAATATCACAAATAAAGCTCGAGTCACCACCAAAGATTTTCGAATCCAATAAACAATTTATACCATAACCAACTGTAGTGAACCTAAAATTGAGACAATGGATCTTTCCTCTTTCGATTGAATGCAAGCAGCAATGAACCCTAGAAGTATTTTTCTTTCAGGAAAGAGAAGATTAAGTGAAAGAGAAAGACCCGATTCTTTATCATTTGTTTTTTTACTTCGGGTTGGGTCCCTTTTTATTTTGGGTTGGGTCATATAATAAATTAAATTGTATAGATTAAAAATAAATTGCACACGTGGATGGTGATGTGGTATGGCCACATGGCGTTTTTTGCCTACGTGGCATGCTTGGTGGAATTCTGTTAGGGAGAAGGGTATTTTTGAGACAAATATTTAATAGAGGGGTATTTTTGAGCCAAAAAACTAATGAGGGGTATTTTTGATCAATTTTAGATAGTTCAGGGGTATTTTTGAACCTTTTTCGATCAATGACAAAGTCACTTTAGCTATTATCAGTGTTGAAACTTAGTATTTATCTCTTAGTGACAATGTCACTTTAGCTGTTATCAGTGTTCAAGCTCAGTATAATGATCTTTTAATCATACACATGATGTACGTAACTATATCAAGCATACGCCTGTGCATAGCACGAGCACAGGACATCTAGTATTAATTACGTCTAAATGATTATACGCCATGGACTCTAGATTTTTAAGCTAATAACTTGGTCGTACAACTTTAAGTCGAGAAGATGGATTAAGGCCCAAATTTATTAACTAGTGTGAGGTTAAGTAAAGGGTTGTGAATTTGTTCAAAACCCATCATAATTGAGAAAAGAAAAGAAAGTAAACGTCAATTGTAAGGGAGAGAGGCCAGTTAAGGATTAATCCAAAACTCATTGTAAATTTGAAATAAAAGAATGAAGAGATTAAAAATGGATAAAAATTATCTCAAGCCTATAAGAGACGAATAAATGTCTTTAACGCTCTATAAGCTTTTGGTGTGTTTAATATATTTGTCTTGATTAATAATGCGGCGTACGCATCTTTGCGAGACGTTTAAAAAAATAATTCGAGGATGTAATAATACACCTTGACAAAGATCGTCCTAAAATTAATTTTCATTAGTTTAATGCAAGAGGCACAGACAGATATTATTAGTATATTAAATGTGAGCGAACTAACATAATTTATTCAAAATAGTTTAAGTATAAGTTGATAAAAGATACTGTGTTAGACCACAGGACTCGAGGAGTGTCTCATACCTTCAACTCTATCAACAAAATTCTTACCCGATATTCTGTTTTCACAGGACAATAAAGAGTCTTTTTTTATTACAGATTTAATAAGGTGACTTGGAACACCATAACTCAATTTCGAGTAGCGACTCTGAAAGTAAATAAAACAATCCTTATTCAATACCGTCACTTAAATTGAAAAAACCCTTTAACCATAGGGCAAAAAAGGGTGTGACAATTCATTCTGCTTAAAAAATAAGATTGAATGAGATAAGATTTGATATTGCAAAATTAAATCTGCTTAAGACTTATATTGCATTTGGTAGATGTATAAATCTTATCCCATGATAAGCATATTTATTCGAGAACTTACAGAAGCTTTCTGTGATAACCCTCATCCCCGAGCCAAAGTGCAACTTGTTCGACATTGTTAAATGTAGTTGAATTCAAAAAATCAAGATTATGTTGAAGCCTAAAAGTTAAGAATTTAAGCATGCTAAAATTTTAAGCAAGGGATGAAATAATTTAAAATGATGATGAGAAATAACGATTTGCATATCAACGGTGTTCACGAATAAGAGATATCATGAGATGGTCTAACAATATTCTATTAAGTATTGACAGAATTTCAAAGGTTAAACTATTGACATTTACATAGAAGAAAACAGATACTTTTTAAGGAGGATTTTAATATAATAAATAAAGTATTTTATTTGGAAAGTTAGTTTCACTTACTAGCAGCATGTAGTCTACTATAGATAATAATTTAACTGCATGTGTAACGTTAAATTATTTAAAGTTAAATAATTTTATTTATTATGATGATTTTTAATAAAGTGTAAACGTTCAAATCAATTTATATATATATATATATATATATATATATAGAAAGGGGAGTAGAGGAAATATCAAGGGAAGATTTGTAAATTTACATCATAATATCTCTGCAAAATTAAAACCTTAGAAGTCTCTAGACACTCTCAATTGCTTGAAAACAGCAGTCGCATCACTTTCTCATCCAAAAAAGTTCTTTCTTTCCATCCTTTGAGAAGGAAAGTAGAGCTGAAATTGTTCTCTCCGGTCATTGTCCACCTCGACTTAAGTTCCGGCAATCTATCATCTGAACTCAAACCACCGCCTTCTCTATTTTCCATCTAAAAATTCCAGCATCCAAGTCATCCATGTCTCCATTATTGCCGCCATCAATTGTTTCTTTGGTAGTTCTGTTTTGCCTCCATCCAAGGGTTCAATGAACCACCACCTTCTCTACTTTCCATTTGAAAAATCCAGCATCCAAGTCATCCATATCTCCGTTGATGCAGCCATCAATTGCTTCTTTGGTAGTTCTGTTTTGCCGCCATCCAAGGGTTCTATTTTCAGATTTAAAGGTTCAATAATTGAGGTAAGTTTTAGTTTTCTTTTCATGTTTTCTTGCATTTTATTTTGTAATGATATATGTATGTATTCTTCTGTTTCAGAAGTGGTTTTCAGATGCAATAGAAAATAATTTTCCTTGATGTCGCCATTAATAGTACAACATTATTAATGATAGGATGCATTAGAAAAAATGCAGTTGGTGAGTATTTAGTAGTTCTCTACCTTTTTGGTTAGTTTCACATGATTATATTCAATTTGTACATTGATTCGCTGAACGTTTTTGATAATATGCCCAAATCAATTGATTTTTTTTGTTGTTTCGCTTTTGACAATGAATTTCACAACTTCTTACGATAGTAGAGTTGATACATAAATATTAGAATTGAATTATGATTAAAAGATCTATCACTTCCTCTCCCCCAACAGTGAGCTTTTCTCAAGTAAAAGAACTTTTTCTCAACCTTTTTTTCTTAATATCTTAATATTTCATTTGATTATTCATCTATGTGTTCTTTATTTATGTTTCGTCCTGTTAATATTTTGGTTATTAAAATATCATGTAAATCTCGCTGAAGTAAATATAAGTGTTTACAGTTTGCTTGTTCGCATTTGATGATCAACTGTTTTAATAATTTTGTAACTTGATCTTTATTCACCTTAATCTTTTGCTTGGTAGAGAACTATTTTAACATTCCAATGTTAATTCTCTGTGTTCCTATACTACTTTATCATATATGAATTTACATAGTTGCTAACAACTTTATTAGGTGAAATGTATCAAAAGTTTCATGGAAACAAGAGCTTCTATTTATACTTGATACTTGAATTCATGGTACTAAAGATGTGTCTTTTTTATTTTTCTTGACTTAATAGTCCTTTATCTAAAGGAAGTGACTTCAGGGTTGGAACATTAGAGCACAGACGGACATGGAATTTATGAGTACTTAGATTGAATTCCTTGGGACTTGAAATTGAAACTTAATCTGCAGGAATTAAGACAGATTAGTAGCATTTCCATAACCTTATCTGACGTAGACGTCCTTCACCATCTAGCTTTGCAACATATATGCAACTTTCACTTGCTTATTTTAATGAAATTTTATAGATAAAAGTCGAGGTCTAATTTTCAAATGAATTATGATTTTGCTGCTTTAAAATACACAATCCTAGATTACCATAGCTCTTGGGACTAATTTTTGATGGATCTATTCCAGCATTAATGGTTTATGAGCTACATATATCTCGTGCAAATATAATTGACATTACAACTATGTGGTGAAGAACACAAATGATCTTCTATAAAGGTATGTTGATTCAATACAATCTGCAATTTGAACATTTTTATATACCAATTGATAATGAAATCTTATAGATAAAGAGAAAAATAAAGAAATGATCACAAATTTGGTCACGTAGACCAGCAATATCTATTCTTGTATAGCAAAAATATAAGCATGAGAAATTCTCTGTACATAGTAGTTTCTAAATTTGTTTGATGTCATAGTTAACATTTAATATTATTGAAGTTATAAGATTATGAAAAAGTTGGATTGAAAATAGAAAAAAGGGAAGGAGAAAATGCTCTTGGAGCTGAATATAGCATGTTCCTCATTTAAGATGAAACCTCATATCTTCTGCAGCTTTTCATGTGTGCAATTATATAATCAGATGATTGCAATGGGATCATAGATGCGACTTGGACTGATATTGATTATTGACCCTACTAAAATAAAGCTTCAGCAAGTTACTATGTACCTTTTCATTAACTTGAGCTAATTTATTATACGCTTACTTTCATTTAGTTCATAATAATATGCTAAATGTTAAATTGACATTTTTGTTCTTGTTATTACATCTTTGCCTCCAAGTTGTTATGCTTTGTTTCTAATTGCTTATTAATTATAGCTATTACCGAATGACCCAAAATGCTACTTTGCTTTCAAAATTCACACCCATTTGAAGATGAAAATCAACCTAATTTTTTTGCTAAAGAGGTGCTTGCGAAGAATGAAAGTAAAGCTGCAAGAGTTTAAGTTCACATATTCTGGTGAAAAAAATGGTAGTTACAGGGGATGAAAAGAAAGCTTTATAAATTTCAATTAACCTTTCATATTGATTTTAAAAGTGTGCTTTTACATTCTTTATCACACCATAAGCTCATCTAAAATTTATTTATGCATTATATTTTTCCTTTGTGTTAATCTATCAGTCAAAAACATGAGAAGTTAATAGATGTGGGTGATACATAAATGTAATAATCACAATATATTGTTATAACCCAAAAGAAAAAGCACTACCAATCTACATTCAGAAGATGAAAAGGTAATTGAATATAAAGTAAACTGAAGTTAAACGGATTATATATTGCTAGAGACTTCATTTTAGAAAAGATAATATGTGCTACAATAGACTTCTTCTCGGGTGCAACTGAACAAGAAAATAAGAGATTTTGTTTCAATGTCCTTTGTAATAATGCAGAAAAACTCATAACTTAATTTCATTGCTTATACAATACTAACATAATTTATATGCATGTGCCTATTGAATTAACTAGAACAATCTTTTACCCTTGTTCTAGAATATGCTTGAGTAGTGTCTCTGGAAATTGTTGGATGCTCATACTTATTAGTTTTGTCCGCACTTATTTTCATTATTATGGCTAGAATACTTCTTTTTGTTTGATTGTCTTTAAGATCCTCTCTATTTCTTGCACAAGGTTGGTGTGATAAATATATTGAATAGAGTAAACTGATTTTTAGCTATTAAGTAATGTTATTTTTGATTTCTTTATAGGTTGTGTCTGCTAATTTGCTTGATAAGGTAGCTCAAGTGAGTTTAGTTTTTTCAAGAAAAAATCATGGATACCTTGGGAAGAAAATTTATGTTTGAAGTTTAGGAATGACATGAAAAACATCTCAATATTTTTGTTGGTTGAATGCTTGTCTCTGAAAATGAATTCTCTTCTGGAAAGTGAAAATGATATGACTACACATGCAAATAGACATTTTGTTTCTCTAGATGGTGTGGTACATTTATTTCAGATGCTATTATTATAATGTTGTATCGAATGCATTTACTTTCTAAAAAACTCGGCTTGTTTAGCATCAAAACTTTGCTGTGCATTTACACCGCACATGCAATAAATGAACATTTTATTTAAGCTATTGTCGTCTTGATGTTCACCCATTAATTTATCCACAATACATGGAAATAAATTGCTTGATTTGTGTTATTCAATAATATGATTATTTGAGGCACATGAATTTGTTGACTTTCATGTTAGGCCCGTGCTTTGCACGGTCATGCTTATCTAGTCTACTTATCTAGTCTACTATATAGAAGAGTGAGTTAGAGAATGATCAAGGGTATAATTGTCATTTCAAAGAAAGTTCTACATTGCTTACTTATGTTTTAGACTTCAAATCTTGGCCATAAATTTTTAATGACAAAAAAAGCTATTTTTCCTAAATGTCAATCACTTTCCAATTGATATAATATCTTACATGGATCCACATCTTACCCCAACTCTTTTTAAACATTGTTTTTTGTCACTATTCATTAATAATTGGTCTTATATATATATATATATATATATATATATATATATAT
>NW_025838090.1:0-2604 GCF_002878395.1 Capsicum annuum | reverse complement strand
CATTGCTAACTATTAACTTGTTTGGATAGTGTAATATTGGTACATGCATGGTTGTTGTTGCTGAATTGATACCATATCTTAAATCCTTTGGGTCACATTATGGATCTTCATTGATAAGCACAGTTGGGTTTAAGGTGATTGAAAATAGAGAGGGTAATGTGTTTTGAGATAAACATGATAATCAACTGCCATAGGTATCTTATGTATCTCTTGGTTAAGCATCGTAATATGGTGTTATGTAGTTGCTTGAGGACAAGCAATTGTTTCAAGTTGTGGGTGTTGATGTGCTAGATTTTTGTAGCATATTTAAGACTTTTTAACTCAAAATAATTGTAAGTTCTTACGTAACTACTGGTGTTTTTGATGATATTTCTTATGATTTGGTAGGAAAACCAAGATGCATAGAAATACATGAAATCTACATTAAGAAGGATGATTTTTGGTGAAAAGATGCAAGAAATTTAGCTTTGAAAAGTTTCTAAAGATTTTCCAACGACATATCGTGATAAGATATCAGGTTTGTGACAGGCTATCATGGAGGTCGTCAGGTTTAGGCAAAGAACAAGAAAATTGAAGATTTTTTAACGACATATTTTGATAAGCCGTCAGGTTTGTGATAGGCTATCACGGAGGTTGTCAAGTTGTGATAGGCTATCACGGAGGTCGTCAAGTTGTGATAGGCTATCACGGAGGTCGTCAAAATTATGATAGGCTAACATGGAGGGCGTCAGGTTGTGATAGGCTATCATAGAGGGCATCAGGTTTGTGATAGCCTATCACAAATGAGGTAACAAAAAGTAAAAATTCTGAAAGTTTTATTTCGAATTTTTTCTTAAAGTATGGTTATAAATAGCAACTTTTAAGTTTTCATGGGTCATCTTGGACATCTAGGAACGTCTGGAACTTATTCCAAAGACGACTTTACTTTTCTTTAGTCTTTTAACTTAGAAATTCAATTTTCCATCCTTGAAGGAGAAACAACTTTGAATTTCATCTTTTGTAAGTTCACTTGCTTTAAGTTATGAATTCAATATTTGTTATCTCTTTCTATCTTATGAGCAACTAAAAACCCACAACTAGGGTTTTGGGATCTATGATTATTATTTCATTGATTTAATAGTTGGATTAGGGTTTGAGTCATTGTGGGAACGTCTTGAAATTCTGTTGTTTTAACTTAAATCTATTGGTTGCAAACATTAGGTTATGCCTTAGGTTTTATTTGCTTCTAACGGAGAAATATACTAGAGGTCGTGGATTATCAATAGGGACTCAGAAGCTACCATCCTTCTTTTTAATGATTGACGCCATAACTGGATCAATTTATCCGAGATAACTTCTGATTAGAAATAGATAACTTATCTAAGTTTGAGAGTATTAGATAATCAATTGTCTGGTGAGGTCAAGAGATAAGTTAGATAGTATCATCGGCAGGGATAATCTGCTGTTCCCACCTATCACGATAATCATGAACCATTATAACTCAATAAAGATTAATAGTCATAGTGATCACAACCCTAGTTTCTCTATATCATTGATTCGAAATATTGAAATCTAAGTTTTCAGTTCTAAAATAAGTTGAAACGTTAGAATTTGTTTGATTGATAAAAACCCCTATTTTGTATTTTCTTATTATTTATTTGAATTTAACTTGTAGCTATAGTTTTAAACTAGTTTAATTGCCACTCACATTGTTCCCTGTGGATTCGACCCCGACTCCGAAGTTAGGTAAATATATTGATGACGATCGCCTTGCACTTATTTGAGGTGTAAGTTGAGCGTTATCATGCCCCTACAACTTTCATGGACTTGATGAATCAGGTGTTCAAGAAGTACTTGGACATGTTCGTCATAGTCTTCATAGATGATATTCTGGTCTATTCTCACACTGAGCATGATCATTCAGACCATCTCAGAATTGTTCTTCAAACTCCCAGGGATCATCAGTATTTGCCAAGTTCAGTAAGTGAAAATTTTTGGCTAAGATCAGTAGTATTCCTTGGCCATATTATTTTCGGTGATGACACTAGAGTAGATCCTCAGAAGACCAAAGCGGTAAAAAATTGACCTCGCCCCGTATCTCCATCAGATATTAGGAGTTTCTTGGGTTTTGCTGGCTATTACCGATGGTTTGTTGAGGGATTTTCTTCTATTGTATCTCCTATGTATAGATTGACTCAGAAGAAGGTTAATTTTTAATGGTCAGATTTATACGAGAAGAGTTTTCAAGAGTTTAAGGCTCGACTCACCTCAGCTCCAGTTCTAGCTCTTCTAGATGGCTTAGACGGTTTCGTAGTCTATTATGATGCATCTAGAGTGGGTTTAGGTTGTGTCCTCATACAGCATGGTAAGGTCATAGCCTACGCCTCCAGATAGCTAAAGCCCTATGAGAAGAATTATCCTTCTCATGATCTTGAGTTAGCAGCCGTAGTATTTTCCTTGAAGATTTGGAGGCATTATCTTTGTGGAGTTCATGTAGATGTCTTTACAGATCATAAGTCTCCAGTATGTCTTTTCTTAGAAAGATCTCAATATTCATTAGAGAAGGTGGTTAGATATGTTGAAAGATTATGACATGAGCGTCCTTTATCATTCGGTCAAGGCCAA
>NW_025838089.1:0-1188 GCF_002878395.1 Capsicum annuum | reverse complement strand
ATCATGTATTGTTCCCAACACGTCAAATCAAAACAAGAGAGTTAGAAGCATACCTGTGGCACCATGGGTGTGAAGATCTGATGTCAATCATATAATACAAATACAAATAACAAATTACCTTGGGTTGCCACCCAAGAAGTGCCTGGTTTAACGTCGCAGCTCGACTCAAATATCTTGGCTACTCAAACTTTGTCAAGATATCTTGTTGATAATTATTTATATCTCCACTTGGAGGATTTGAAATGCTGTCCCAACTTTTGATCAATACATATTTGGGGTGTGTTGGGCAAATGTGATGGAATGATGAGGAATATTCTATCACGCCACTTTGAAGACTTGAACTGCTTACCCAATTTTTCATCAAACTTTCGTGTGGGATCATTTGTCAACGGTGAGATTCTTAAATAGCCACTAAATGGACATCGATCTTTAAGCTCCTTGGCCTTCAATATTGGGGTTGTAGTACACCCTTTTGAAAGGACAAACTCCAAAATGTAAGAATCTTCCTCCTCATTTTCAAAATTCATCATTTTCTTGGGTGATTCGACATTCATCACATCCACTAAGCACAATGTTGAAAAGTGATTCGAATGAGGACTAACCCTCAATTTCGAAATTACTTCCCTATTTGTATTTTTACCCCAAAAATAGACTAGAGTTTTCATGAGGGTTGTGCTTAATTTATTATTTTGACTCTAATACCATTTCCTCATCCTTGGCATCTTTATTAAAGAATGGTTCAGTTGGTTGGGAAATCGCCAAGGGTTGCTCAACATCAAGCTCATCATCAACATCAGATTCTTGCTCTTCATCCTTACACTCTTCCATTATTTTAAATGACTCTGCAGACAAGATATCATCTAAACATAATGTAAAAGAGTGCTTTGGATGATTGACCTCTATATCCATCTCCTCATGAATGACTGGACTAATGTCTTGATACATATCACTTATGATATCATATGTTTATTTCTGGAGATCCAACATTCTTTGCAATGTAGCTTCCATGCCACTCTTTCCGGTGCTTCGTTCTTCTTTTTCTTGACCATAAGACCTATCAGACTCATAAGAATAACTAGAATTTGGGTTAGCACAATAGGGGTAGGGGGCATTTGGGAAATCACTCCAATGTCCATCTTGACCACCACATATAGAACAATCATACTCCCAATGGGATGGAGATGGTGC
>NW_025838088.1:0-2793 GCF_002878395.1 Capsicum annuum | reverse complement strand
GGGGGGGGGGGATGATAGAAAAAGTAACCAAGTCAGGCTTTCAGATTCTAACAGTGATGCCAGAGTATTGTAGAACATCAGTAGGGTAGGAAGACGCCCAATCCATTATTATCTTAGTTCAAAATTTTGTTCTTCAGTCATCATGATATCTACTCATGCCTTAGATATCAGCTCCATGATCATAGGTCATGTTTATGTACATAATAGAGAATCATGTGCTCTCATAATTCCTAGTATGAGGAGTTCCAGTTCATTCAGTAGTACAAATCATATTCCACGAATTTGTGAACTCAAAACTCAGGGAAGGCGACTCATGACTCATGTACTCATGCTTTACAATATGATCAGTTCTAAGAACTCATGTTACACTCTTGATAATCAAAAAAATTTAGATTATGTCATGTATATCCTCCGTGTTGACCTCTGTAATGAATCCATGTTGTTGATACTCTATTCCTCAGTCCTTAGTTAAGTGTCCCAATTATTCATAGTATTCTTTCATTATTCAGGTCCTTATGTTCTAACATTAGTGGCTACTCTTGAGTTGGTGCCATGGTATGCAGACTTTGCTAATTTAGTGGTCAGTTATACCATCCTAGAATACTTATTATTTCATTAGAAGAAGAAGTTTATACATAATGTAACTAGGTATTTTTGGGATAAGCCCCATTTGTTCAGATGTTGTGCATATAACATAATCAGAAGATGTATGATAACGGTCAAACTACACCTCTCAATGAGAATGTAAGAGATCGTTGTCAATACATAACCCAACTAGGTTGGGGTCGAATCCCATAGGGAATATGGTGTGAACTTAAGTCGTTTACAAGTTAATCAACTGATAGTTGGCTGTTTCCTAAAATGGGGGGTTTTGAGTTTAACAAATAATTTTTGGTGACTTTAGCTTCGGTGTTTGTAATCAAGAGGTTATGGAAAACCAGAATTATGTTTAATATGGGTTTTGGTACTTAACAGATGCTAATAGTGATTCAAGATTCTCACAGTAACTAGGACAACAGATTATCTTTATCGAAGTTATGCCTAAATGTATCTCGACCTACTTAAGCATTTAATTACCTAATCCTCTCGGACTTTGGAAATTTATATTGACTGACCAGACTTTACCTTAGGTTAATAAACCTTGTTACAACTTCAATTATAAAATGGAAGTTTTTAGTGCTTCCAAGTCCTTGTCAATAATTCACTTTCAACTATATTTGATTTTTTTATCTGAAGCAAATCAAAGCAGGTGCTATATATTGTTTGCAACCAATAGAAAATGATTAAAATCTTTGAATTATCAAGGAGTCCTATTACTTTTTTAATCTTAAACACTCAGCATCTTACCAAAACTTAACACTTGATCCTATAATTCGGGTTAGAGGGCTTTAGCCACTCATGATGTAATGATTGGAACAAGTAGATAAATTCATAATTTGAAAGATAAACTTACCACAAGATGAATAATAACTAGTGATTCTCAGATTTAATCACAATAGGAATCCCCAAAGTATTGATGGGAATCTCTTCAAAGTTAATTGTTTTTCAAGCCAAGAAACTAGAGAGAAAAGTAACAAAATACATGTTTCCAAAAGATGTTCGGCCCTCTATAGAAAACCCTAAACAATAATTTAAATAGTTCACTCTAATTATGGAAACAAAATCATAGAGTGTAGCAATTTATCGGACAGGTGACGCCATTCGTGATGATTTATCAGGAGGCTGATGACTTATCACAAATGTCGCCAGCTCCTCTTTGATTTTTACATTCATTACCTTAGGCTGACGACTAACTGTGACGGCCTATAGATCTTTGATGACTTATCATGAATGTCATCACTTATCTACCATAGTACCCATGTTTTGCCTTAGACTAACACAATTTTAATGACCTATCAACTCCTTGACGGCTTATCACGAAAAGTTGTCACAATCTTTAGCTGAGGTCCATTCTCTATCCAAGGCTGACGATAAAGATGATAACTTTTCACAGGGCTGACGACTTATCAAGAATGTTGTCAGCCATATTTTTCTTCTTTTTGCTTCAGATTTCAACTTTTTTGCTTCCATCCTTGTTGGTTCTGTAGCATCTTATCTTCTACAGCAAAATCAAAGATAAAACAATCAAAAACGACAAAAAATGCTTAAGAATTTGCAATTATTCTGAGTTAAAAGACTCAAATTTGTTAGCGTCTGCTCAAACATCAGTACCCTCAACTTAAAACAATTGCTTGTCCTCAAGCAACTCAAACACAACTAAGAGAATACAAAGTACATTTGGCAGTCAATCATCTATATCATATCAAAACATCTTTAACATCTCTAAGGTCACTCAATTCAAGAACAACTGTGTATATTATTAAAGTACAGCAATGCAACACATAGGGATCAAGATATGGCACAAACTGAGCAACACAATCATGTATGTATCAAGTTTACACTATCTAAACAAGTCAGTAACTAGTAATATAACCAGTGTGCCCTCACTACAAGAAAAATCCCCCTTTCCTCATATCAGAAATCACATATATAACCATGGGGACAATTATAAGACACTCACTCTCATAATGAAGTTCTAATCAATGTATGCCGAATACCATTATCTTAACCTTATTTTCATTGTCCCGATCTTCAAACAGGTCAGCTAGGATCACTATAGGTCTTCTCTTTGGCTTGTAATATAGGCTAGGGGCTGGTATGATACTAGATGATATTTAAAGTTACTACACCTCCTTCACACTACACTATCTTTTTGGGGTTTCACTCATTAGCCTTGTTCTATTCTTCTCTTTT
>NW_025838087.1:0-12057 GCF_002878395.1 Capsicum annuum | reverse complement strand
TAATTCCTCACTTCGAAGTGACTCCAAAGTATTCTTCACCTAAAATTTATACAATATTGTCTTCTCCAAAAATAGAGGCTATAACCCCTGAACAATGTCTTAAAATTTAGGAATATGGAGTATAAAATGAATGAATGTTTAGGGTTTGAGTCTTTCTTTTGTCAAATTTTGGATCAGAGACATGCATTTATATTTCTTCCCTTGGGCTGTATTTTTTGCTATGCTACGAACGCAAAAACTTTACCGTAATTGCGACCGTGGTTAAAGCCACACATTTGCAGTTGGTTGAACTTCTTGACTGACTGCGATCCAGAATCTTAGACCACAATTGCGGTAACAGAGGTTGTGTCTGTTCCAAGTCTTAAACTGCACTTCTTTGCTTTCTTTTGATCCTTTTTTAGCTCCAATTTGCATCTTTCCATCGCATAGACAATGTGCCTGCAAAATGCTGATATTAGTGCATTCAATCACAATTTTGTCTCATTTATTCATTCAAAATATGTTAATATGTGTGAATGTTGAGTGAAAATGAGTGGTAAAGTACCACTCATCAACACCCCCAACTTAAAGCTTTATTTGTCCTCAAGCAACCCTACCCCTTATCATGAGACATTATACTTTTATGCCCAATTTTCATTCCTCAAATATCACAATGACTTAAAGCTTAGTCACTACCACAAGTAGCTCATTGAACATGAGCTAAGATATTCTCAATACACCCCTCATCATAAAATGTAATATCTAAGGATGCACAAGGCTTCCAAGAGAAACCAATCAACAACAACCAATACTCTAAAAGTGACTCGCCTTTGATAAAAACTAAGTTATACTCTAGTTGCCTCATTTCTTAGAAGATGATAAATTACCTACCTCAAATCATCACATGCCTCCTCACAAGAAAGAAAATTCCACACACCAAGTTACCAAATATGCAATAAGGAATTAAGTGCTAAAACTCTCTCCCTCATAAAAGAACTTACTATGTCAACAAGTGTCATACCATAGGTTTGCCCATGCTTTCAATTGTCACTACAAAGAAAGTAAATGGTTGAAGATCTCAAAGGACTTTTTGAGCTTGTAATGTAGGTTTGGGTTAGGGTAGGATATCATTTTGGAAAGACATAGCTACACTCTTCCTTGAATATCCCAGCCCTCAATCGCTAGTAGCCAGGTAGAGGTATATGTGTTCGTAGTTAGGAGGTCCATGGAGCAGGGCCCCTCCAGTCCTATATCCCCTTACACTATAAGGACACTTCAGTGCTTCATGATAATGATCAATAAACCAAACCAACTTAGGTTGGAGTCACATCCATAAGAAGTGAAAAAACAAAATTCAAAACTCGAGAGTGTTAGAAGTCAATAGGAGTGGACTCATAAAGTGTATAAGGGGGTTAGTTGGAATGTTCTTAAAGTGGAAATTACTTTAATTTTAGAATACTAACTTGAGAGAGTGTAATTAATTGGGAATAGACCATGGGGTTAGACCATTCTAGGTATGAACTCATGCATGGGACTTTATCCAAATTTATCTAAGAGTCATGGGTAGGCTAGATTTTAGAGGTATTAGTGTCAATCTTTCAATAAAAACACCAAATTTCACAAATGGATTATTTCAAACACCTTATAAGTGTAAAAATATCACTAATCTATTACCTCAATTAATATCTTTATATTTATGATATGCTAAACAAAATAAATCAATTTATTATTTGCATTTATTTCTAACCCATATCCCTTTTTTAAGGATGATATGGGTTTATTGGGGTTTGCAACCTCCAATTCTTAGTTAAAACATAGAATAAATACAAAATCCATAACAAATAGCTAATTGGGAAGATAAATAAAAACTTCCATGTGCTAATCACAACCTATTCAATCATAACCCATAAGATTTGAGTTAAATGCATCCAAATAAAAGCTATACTAAGCCAACAAAACTCTACAAAGACTTCCCAAACATGCATGGTAATAAGTAAAACCAAAAATTATCAATATGCACATAATTATAAAGCAAGGATACAAGTTTGTATCAAATGAACCTTTCAAATCAACAAATAATCTCAAGAGGTGATGCAAAATCTTCAAAGATTATCTCAAACTTCACAATGTAACCTACCTAGCCCATTTACCCAAACCGAGAGTAAGACTTCACCTTCTACCCTAAAGTACTGATGTCGCTCACATGTAAGAGTTAGCTCCACATACACAAGACATTTCAATTCTTAAAGGAGCTCAAATAATGAAAGAATTCACAATCTCTCTCGCAAAGAAATTCAAGTACATTGAGTAAAACCATAGGATTGCCCTTTGTACTTTTGCCACTAATGTAGGCTTACCTCCTTCAATGCAAATGCTCTTCCCTTTCTACCCTGAATTTTTTAAGTTATCCACCTTATTAATGTTTAAATCTATTCTTTTGTTTCTCTTAACCTTTATCTTGTCATTTACCAAAAAACCCAACCCATTATTTTATTTCTTCACTTATTTGACCTTTTTAAGAAATTTTCTAACTTTAAGCCCTTCTTAGCCTCTCATTATCTCCTGTCTCTTTATGTTCTATGGACTAGGCTATACAACTTTATCATTAAGCATATCTCATATTTTAAGAACGTGATTTGACAACCTTACATACACCTTTCTTGGCTCATCTTAGTATATCTCACTCTGCTCCCAAACATAGAGTTTGAACCACCCTTACATTATTCTCCCAAATACACAACCCCCCAAACTTAGGCTTTTGCTTATATTTCAATATTTAGAACCATGTGATGCATCAAAGGAAGTTAATTGCCAAAAAGGAAGATTTTCAAAAGGGTTTAGGTGTTTTAGCATGGATATCATTACAAAAAGAAAGAAAAATGGGCAAAAAGTTCACAGGGGTTAACTAGGGAATAATGTTAAGGCTAGAATTTGGTTATGTGATGGGTCAAAAATGGGCTCGGGTCATTCTCCAAACCAAGCTTTCCGAGGATTTCACTTTGGATACACTCAAGGCAGGTTCTAAACTACACGTATGTACAAGAATTATTCAAAAATCAAACCAACATAGCATCGTACTCATAGAGAAAAAAGTTCGTCTCCCAATCAATTTGAGAAATTTAGGTTTAATAAGTTACTTTGAATGAAAGACTCATCCTTCTAAAGAGAGAGTAAAAATTTTCACTTAGTGGTCTTACTGAAGAGAAAGCTCATAAACATATTTGTTCTTTTTCAATAAGAAGCTATATTTTGATTGTTCTCAAAATCATTTCATTCCTTTCTAATAACATTTTGAAAGTGTTTTTAAAATTTTGCCTATTCCAAATCAATTCAAATGACTAGATACTTCACCTAAGGATGTTTCCTTATCATCTATCATGTGTGAACTATCACTCGGTTTGACAAAAAAACTACACTAAAAAAAAAGATCAAAAGAAAGTGAAAACAAAATTTTGCTCCTTAGGAAAGAATCGAGTTTTGAAGAAAACCCTTGGAGTTTATTAGACATGTATATACAAAAGGCGATAAGAGCAATGCATAAAAATTAGGTATCGCATTACTATTAAGTACATGACACAAGCCCCAAAAATGGAACCAATTGACATTTTCATCAATCTACCCAATAAGGGCCTATCTGAACCCATGTCGATAATAAAAAACAAGCCCTACGAGGGATAAAGTATATACATATCAAAGTACAAGCCTTGCAACGGATAAATTAAAATAAACAATACAAATGTAAAATGTAAAAATAGAGTATGTGTATGCCTATATAATAAACCAAACCAATTCCATCAAATGTAGTAATAGGTACAGACCATTAAATGAATAATAATAATGCCCCACCCCCTACTAAAAGGCCTTATATTGTTCTAATGCAAAATATAAAGAGAGTAGAGTAGGGTAAAGAATCCATGTGGTGCTTAAGATGCTCGGTCCATGTTAGCTATTGGTCTACTATCTCAGAAGGAGCCTCATTAGACTAGGCTCCTCTAAGTGGGTGCGCTATAAAAGGTAACTCATCTTTGTTTTCACTTTTGGTCCTTATTGGATAATTTTAGAGGTTGGTTATTTACCTTTTTGGATTGTAGATTGTGCCTTGTCCTTATTCGGGGTGGCGTCTTTCTTAGAATCTCGTGGAAAATTCATCCTTAGAGACATACCAATAAAAACGAAAAGACAAAACAAAAGAAAAAGGAAAAAAATAAAACATGTTTTTGTGATTTTCATAGATGAAGAAAGAAAATAAAGATAAATCAAAATGAAGGAGAAAGACAGGTAACTTCATCATTATAATGCATGGGACTTATTTATCACAACACTCAACTCTTTTAACTCGACATTGTCATGCATTCTTCACATATCAACCATTGGGCTCATAAAATGGTCACGGAACCAATAGAAACACAAATTACCCTATATCCTTAAGAATGGTTTCTCCCAATCTATCATATGGCAAGGAAAGCATTCATGTCTCTCGAGTTACTTAGACTTTATCCATGAATGCTATGATGAGCACATTTACATACCAAAGCCATGGAAGTGACTTTCATTTTCAAAAATAACCAAAAATCACCGGTTTTCAACCATTAAGGAGCAATTGAACTCAAAACTATTCTATAAGAATGATCACATTATGCCCCAAGATGAATCACGTGAACCATTACAATCATTTAAGGAATTTCACTCTTATCGGCATTTCAACAAACACATGGTGTGCATGCAAACTAAGAGCTTGGAAAAAAGAAGAGACGCATGTGTGAGCTAGACCATTTCATCAAATCATCTCAAAACACACCATAGGTACTCACACTAACTCAACTAGATCACCCATACTCAATTTAGCAACAAAAATCCAAGAGCATATTTCATCGAATACATGTGTTTACTAATTTAAGTAAGGAAGAACTTCAGTCGAAACATGAACGGCATGCCATACATTCCAAACTTTGAACTCCAAGCATAATAATTTACCAAAATGAACTCAAGTAACTCAACTTCAAAGCACAATTACCATGGAAATGTAGCACCATTTTCAATTTGAAAGGAATTTAAAAGAGAATTTTTATGTAAGATCATGTCTTTTAAGCTCACTAATCAGAGAAAAATGATGAAAGTAAATTCCAATGTAATTAAACGGTAATACATCCATGAGATAACAAAAATTAGATACTTGAAATGGGAATGAATTCATATGAAATGATTCAGCAATTTTAGCTCAAAAAATAGCCCATAGCTCAAAAAATGGTCGGTTCCTGTATAGCAGGGGTATACAACTGCCAGTAGACAGGTTAATGGGTGAACACTAGCATGCACTCAGGATAGGGATAAAATAATGCCATTTACAAAGCCAAGTAAGAACCATCCATAATGCATACAACCATGCATATTTATATATATAACCATTCCAAGAAAGGGAATCGGGTTTATCATGCCTTTAAAACCATTACCTGGGCTATGTAGCTTGGTCGTCCTAAACCACCCATGGGCTATATGGGTTCAGCTCCCCCTACTGAAAGGGCCCTAGTGCGTGTAGTCATATGACCAGGAAGTATCCCATGGGTTGATTAGTACATTACCCAATAGTATGACATCATGCACATGGCCCACTAAGGCCAATCCTCATATCAGCAAATATGAGTTTCCAGTTTTGGTCCCCCCCTCCCCAAAACCGCCACCTTCCACGGCTTTGCTATATACACTACCATTGATTCCTAATTAAAACCATTTCCAAATAACCAACCAATCCATTATCCATTCAATTGAAAAAGGCCAATATTAGTGATAGCGTCATATCACCCCATTACTTGTAAATAATATCCATAGCCAAACCATTTAAATTAACGGGACTTTAAAGTGCCTTTCCATATACCATTTAAACCTCTTGGGGACTTTCATGTTCCATAAAATCATACCTATTCAGCCTTTTACCTTTCCAAACCATTTAAACCAATTCAATTAATGTATTCACTTGAGGGATTTTCATGTATCCCGCAAGGTTTTCAAAATAAACCAACCATGACCACTAAAACCTTTACCTTTTAAGCCATTCCAAAGTATTTTTTGACCATGCCAAGAATATAAAGCATTTATATAATTTAAACCATGAAAAACTATTTAGAGTTCTATTAACAAACCAAACCATGCAAGAGTTCCGATAAAAGTTCAAAATAGAGTAAAAATATTCTTTGAGGCATTTTATCAAACATATTGAGGGCGTATATTTACCAAGACCAAAACCAATGCATAAACCACCATAATTATGGTTACTCAAGACCCCTTTTATAAAAACATAAACAAACAATAACTATATATGCAAATCATTACCAAAAACATATAAAAACATAGTTTAAACCAATACCAAACCATATGCACCAAGACCCGCAATAATATTTCGAAATCCACCACTCATGATTCATAAACCAATGTTTAAAACACAATACAAAGTATTTATATTGAAATAACAATGATGGAAGGAGTACATCCCTTATACAAGAAGATTTTGAAGATAAATATGACTCTTGAGCCCCTTTGAAGAAAACATGAGAAACCCTAGCCTCCAATCTTCAAGAGAGTGTTTGAGAGAGTATTTGATCTATTTTAATCCTTTAATACATGTTTTGGAAGGCCATATATAGTTGATGTGAGTAAATAAGGTTTTAGGAGTAGGAAATATCCAAACTACCCTTAACTTTAAATCAAAACAAGTCACGCCCAGGGGTACGACTCCCCCTTACCATTCGTATCCTAGGGTATGAGTGGTACCCAAACCTTGTCATGACCTTACCTACTTTTTTATATGTAACTCACACCCACCTAAATTGAACCTAAGGGTACGAGTGACACCCCCAATCATACCCATCACTCGTATGTTGGACAGATTCTACAAGATAACTAAAACATGCACAATACAAATTGCCTTGCACCACTCATATGTTCCTATATGACTCTTACCTAGTTGAATCATATCTTTGGCAGTAGCCAAGCCCAACATACTGCCTAGGGTATGAGTGAACCCTCATGTTAGCCCACAAGTCATATCCAAGGGGTAAGAGTGACTTCTTTGAGTTGTGCTGAGCCAAAAAGGTCCAAAGCCTAATAAATTTTACAAAGGTTCTATTCCTAGGGTGTTTCACCCTCCTAATTTTATAATGGTGATTGGTTCCCCCCAGTTAGGGAATGTACTAGACATTATACTTTGCTTTTATTTTCCACATGTGGATACTAATTTTCCCCTTCTTGCATTAATATTAAAACCCATTTGTATGGAATTTTACATGATTTTTATGTTCATGAAATGTTCTATGCTCAAAATGTCTAAATAAGCAATTCAAATGTGAGGGTTAAATCAGGGAAAAATAGGGCACTATCCTGCTATAGTGGCACAGACAATAGCTGCCCAGATTTTTTTATACTCAACATATTTCTTTTACGAACCCCCTCAATTCTAGTAAAGCAATTTCAGACATATTTATGCCTTATTACTTTCCCGAAAATGATTTATATAATAGCCCACTAACACTACTTTATTACACATAAAGTTCCAAGAAAACTTAATTACAATAGAAATTTCTTTTTAGATCACCTTTACCATTGTGGATTCAAACCTTGTTTTTCATGGTAGGTAAATTTTCATGGCCCAATTTATGATTCATAATGGCACCTACTTTATCCTACTAGTAGGTAAGCCAAATCATAACCTGGAGCTATAAATAATAGGCTAATTTGTTAAGAAAAGGTGTAAAAGTCAGATGTTTTCAAGTAAAGACTTACAATAATATTTAAGTAATTACAATAGTTTGAAATATAGATAAAACATCAAAAACCATCCCCCGACCTAGTAATGATGGTATAAGATCCACTAGCCAAAATTGAATACAAGTACTATAATAGTCAGTATACATCAGTCTAGAATAATAAAAGACTAGACATAAATAGTAGAAGGAAAATAGTAACTCTAACTATAAGAGCTCACCCTATCTCAAAACTTAACTTAGTATGATCTCAGAGTCAACGGCTGCCATAGTACTCGGATCTACAGCAAAAAGGTACAAAAGTGTAGTATGACTACCAAAATCATGGGTAATTAGTAGGCAACATTGATGAACTTAGCTAATATATGATATAAGTACAATAAAGATGGAAGACTTGCCCAGTATATAATGATGGCAGTAAGATCCCTACTCCATCTACTCATCTATCATGTGAGAAACCTGTTATGGTGAATCCCCTTGTATCACTCAATAAGAAACCCGGTATGGATGTTCCGATGACCATGCAAGGAACTAGAATTCCTGTACCTATAAGGGCCCCTGGTACTACGGTTGTTTGGACCAAACCAAATCATGGATATGATCCTTCCATTCCTAGGGTTACCCACTCATTGGCGATGAAATTGAGATCACAAAAGGCTATTAAAGCTAAGCTTATTCATATTGAACCCCCATGAATAACAACCAAATAAGGTTTCCTAGAGGTCGTGTTTAGATCGGAGGATTACAAAGTGAAATTAGCCCAGAGGTGTAGATTTACCTTGATTGGGAAATTCAAAAATAGCAAGCCCAAGATGAAGGTGATTAAGTAACAATTTCTTCTGCAAATGGAGTTAAAAGGGAAAGTAAAAATCACTCACTTTAATTGCAGGCATCGGTACATTGATTTGGACAATGAATATGATCATTGAATAGTTTGGTCTAAAGGGAAGATGTACATCCAAGGATAGCTAATAAGATTTGAACTGTGGACCCCCCATATTTAACCTTGAAGAAGAAACTCCATTAGTCCTTTTATGGGTTAGCTTGCCTAAACTTCCCTGGCACTGTTACTTTTTGGAGGTAGTGACACCTCTTTTATCCCCTATTGGAAAGGTAATATTTCTAGATCTGGCAACCTACAAAAAAAACAAGGGTAGTGTGGCTAAATTCAAGTTACAAATTAACCTCTTCATGCCAAGACCCCAATATGTTTGTTTGGGATATAATGATGATGAACATGGTAAAGGTAGATGGAAAACCATTATGTATAAAGAAATTCCTAAACATTGTTCTTATTACAAGTATCTAGGGCTTGATTTAAGATCTTATGTAGTCAAAGGTTGAGATGAGGATACTAAGAAAAAATTGGTTCTTAATAAGGAACCACAAGGGGAAGGTAAATAGGTAGAAGATTCTCAAACATGCCAGAGGATGAAGGATACACCTGATTCCCTGTAGCAGTAGAATGTAGATAAAGGAAAGGCTCCTACCAATAAGTGGTAGAACTAGCAAAAGAGAGATAGGTATAATCAAAGAATGATATTCAAGCCAAGGTCTCCAAACAAGCATACAGGGGGTCAACAAGATAGTTCTACTCTATCTACATCAAATGTATTTACAGCTCTTCAACCTGATATTAATGCCACAACTATTTATCCTAATAATAATGAAAGGGGTTCCAAGCCAATATCACAGTAACCAGAAGGGTATGACATTGCCAAGCATAATGACCATCAAGTAACTGTGTCCTGTGATAGGAGCTTTCTTCCGGATATTCATAAAGAGAAGATTATTGAGATGCCTGGTGAAGGGGTGAAGTTGCATGCAATGGTGCCAAAGTCTAAATCAGTGGAGCATGATCTACTGTAAGATCAATCTACTATAGTACTACAAGAAGTTTCCTTCCAAGTTTATAGAATATTGCCTGGTGAGGGAATGGAAGTGGACTCTCCGGTAGTGTTAAAAGAGACTTTCTCTGATTCTCAAGAGCAAGTGGTTCTTGAACAATTATAGGATCCTCCTATTACTTAGACACATCTTTAGGAGCTTGATGATAAATATATAGTAATACACTCTGAGGATAAAATAGATGAATGCAACTTAGGTCATATGGAGAAGATTGATGAAAATATTACTAATGTATTTGATCGACGGGACCAAGAGGAGTTTGTACAAGAATTAAATCACATTGCTAGTCATCAAGGCTTATCTCCCAGGGGGTCATTAATCAAGTCAAGAGAAGGAACCACACATACTGTATCCAACTTGAATGGGCACACAACTAGGCCTTTTACTAGGTCTCACTCTCATAAAATAGTAAATTATCAGCCATCTTATCTGGAATGCAAGGGGTATATTTACCCAAGGTGTTTTGGAAAGACTTCAACAACTCATTAGCACCCACCATATTTATTCAATTTCAACCCTAGAACCTTTCTCCGACAATACTTATCTGGAAGTATCCAAAAGAAAGCTTAAGATTGGCCTTTGGATTTCTCTTATGACATTATTGCTATCAATAAGCAACAGATTACTTACTCAATTACTTATTCTGCTATGCACTAGTCTTATCTTATGACCTTTGTTTATGGTAACTGTAGAGATACATCAAGAAGACATTTGTCGAATAAGCTAGTATAGTTGTCTGCATCATCCCTACCTTAGTGGACAATTGGAGATTTCAATTTGATTACTAAAGTAAGTGAGAAATTGGGAGGCATCCCTTATCATATGAGAAAGATCTTTGAATTCTTAGGGGTGATTGAAGCTTGTGGATTAACCGATCTAGGCTTTCATGGTCCCAATTTCACTTGGCCCAATCTAAGAGGTATTTAATTGATAATATAGAAGAGACTGGATAGAGGTATGGAATAAGATACTTGGCTGAAGGACATGCCTATGACTTATATTACTCTCTTGTCATCTGTGAGTTTTGATCATTGTCCTCTGCTACTAGAAATGCAAGAGATAGAGTCACATATTAAATATTTCAAATTCTTGGATTGTTGGGTGGATCATCCCATATTCCTTCAAGCAGTAGACACTTGCTAGCAAAGACCCTGTGATGGTTCTCCTATGTGGATATTTCAATAAAAGTTGAAAAGATTAACAGCTACTCTAAGTCAGTGGTCCAAGGAGGTCTTTAGCGATATGTATGCTAATGAAAAAACCTATGAAGGAAAGGTCAAGGTATCTGAGAAAAATCTAATCTTATATAGTAATGATGAGAACAGACAAGAATTTCACAAAACACAAGCAAAATACATCAGACATCTAAAGGTGGAGGATGTTATTTCAAGACATAAATCCCATCTGCATTGGTTTAAATATGGAGATGCAAACTCCAGTTACTTCCATGCTTTTATCAGAGGGAGAAAAGAAGATTGTTCATACACAAGGTCAAGAATGAAGAAGGGTATTAGATCCAAGGGGATGTTAAAATAGCCGCAGCTGTAGTCACACATTTTCAGAATATCCTTACAGGGACAGCAGATTATGTACCTGAGGAAATGCTAGCTCATATTCCTAAATTGATATCCGATGATCAAAATGACACTCTGTAGGCTATTCCTACCCTAGAGAAAGTAAAAACTGTGGTCTTTTCAATGAGTACTCACTCAACACCAAGCCCTAATGGTATGAATGGAAAAAATTTCCAAGCATGCTGGCATATTATTGGTATGGACCTCTTTCAAGTAGTAAATGCCTTCTTTTGTGGTCATGCCATGCCAAAATTCTTTACTCGTACATGTTTGATTCTCCTTACTAAAGTATCCTACCCTAATAAACTTTATGATTATAGGACTATCAATTTGAGCAACTTTACTAATAAAGTCATATCTAAACTCATATACCTCAGGTTGGCACCCATCTTTCCCACCCTTATTTTAAGCAACTAATCAGGCTTTGTGAGAGGTAGGAATATTTTAGAAAATATAATTCTTGCTTGGGAGATCATTGTGGCATTAAAAAACCAATTGTGGGAGGTAATATAGTCATTAAACTGGATATGGCCAAGGCATATGACAAGGTGTCTTGTTCATATACTTGTCTGGTACTAAGAAGGTTTGGTTTCGATGAGCCTATTTTTAACATGATATGGAGAACATTGTTAAACAATTGGTACTCAATCTTGGTGAATGGCACTAGATATGGATGTTTTCACTCTACAAGGGGCTTGAAACAAGGTGGCTCTCTCTCCGCTACCTTGTTATTCTAGGGGATGAAGTTCTATCAAAAGCTCTAAACAACCTGCATCATCACCCTCAGTATTATGGTTTTCACATGGATAGTCAGGGACCCTAAATTAATTACCTCATCTTTG
>NW_025838086.1:0-3166 GCF_002878395.1 Capsicum annuum | reverse complement strand
AGTGGTTCTTATTCAATGAGTCTAAGTATGTTATGGGTGTAGTAGACTGAGTCACATTTGAAGGTTTGTTCCTAATTTTAGGCATTATGGTTATTTTGGCTAGCAGCAGGCTCCTCTAGCTCTAGTTCTAATAGGTAAGGGAGGTAGTGGTAATGGTATAGGTCGTTCCCAAAATGCTCATAGTGCTCATCTGGCAGCTAGGGGTGGTAATCAACCTCATCGAGGTAGTACTCAGCTTGATAAAAATGATGTTTAGGTTGATGGTAGGGCCTATATCTACGCTTTTCGAAATAGGCCCGAGATGGAGGTATGAAATATTGTCATTATAGGTAATATTCTTGTTTATGATTGGATGACCACTTATTATTTAATATTGGTTCTTTTTTTATTTATATGTTTGTCCATTTATCTGTGGATTTGGACATGGTGTGTGAGTTACTCAACTTTTTGATGTCACATGTCTAATCCTATTAGTGATTATGTTATTATTGATAGGATTTATCGTTATTGTTCAGTTATGTTTATAGGGTATCAAATTTAGGCAGATTTTGTGATTCTAGACATGGTAGATTTTTTATATAATTTCGGGTAAGAGTTGGTTTTCTTTTTATCATGCTATACTAGACAGTCATGCTAAGACAATGAATATAGCTATGTTGGGAATGGATAGACTTTAGTGGGAAAGTGATTATAGCCTACTCCGATGTAAATTATTTTCTTTTTGGATACGAAGTGGTTAATTGGGAGAGGTTGTTTGGCCTTCCTAGCATATCTTTGGGAAATTTTTTTAGAGGTCCTATCTATTGAGTCTGTTTTTGTGGTTTATGATTTTCAAGAGGTTTTTTCTAAAGATTTTCTTTGTATGACACTAGGCAGTGACATTTATTTCTGTATTGATCTAGTGTTAGCTACTCATCCTATCTTTCTATAGGATTGCTCCGGCAGCTAAAGTCTTAGTTGTAGGACATGTTGAGAAAGGGTTTTAGCTGTCTGACTGCCTCTCGATGGGGTGCTTCTATCTTGTTTGAGAAGAAAAAGGATTGAAGTCTTCGTATGTTAATAGACTATAGGAAGTTGAAAAAAGTTATATTTCATAATAAGTATCCAATGCCCCATAACGATGATTTATCTTACAAGTTGCTGGGTACATCCGTATATTATAAGATTAATTTGAGCTTCGGGTATTATAAGCGTAAGATTCGGCAAGAAGATATTCCAACAATTATTTAAACCCGGTATAGGCACTATGAGTTTCTTGTAATGTCTTTTGGGCTACCTATTGCCCCAACTACTTTTACGAGTTTGATAAATGACATATTTAAATTCAACTAGAATTCTTTTTTTTATTATATTTATATATGATATTCTGGTTTATTCTATGAGTAAAAAGAAACATTAGAATTAGTTAACGATTGTTCTGGGTTTGTTAGACGAGAAAAATCTTGATAAAAAATTTTCTAAGTGTAGTTTTTGGTACACTTCTTTCTACTTTTCTTCAAAGATTTTGTGTTATATATGTAGTGTGTGGATATGGATGTTAGTTTTGATTATTAGTAGGATGACTTGCCCTCTACTGTTTATGTTTGGAGTTTAGATACGGGCTTGGGACCCATAAAATGGCATGTTTATAGCCTTTTTGAATTCTAATTCTATCCCTCTATAGTTTAGATTAGTTGTAGCGTGGTTCTAATGTAAACATATGCTTGGAATGTGGTTTTAGTAGTTGAAGAATGATTTGTACATTTAACCTTTTTGGGCTAGTGTGGTAGTCTTGAAATCATAAGTTGGGTAGGTTGACTTGAGTACCGTTGTTTCTAGTCAAAGTTGCTATCTTAGGTGTGAATATGGCTTACTTGATATCTAGAAGATGAACTAGATACCACAGCCCAGTTTATGTCATAGTGTACCTAATTATGGAAATTGAGGATTAGAAGTGGGATCGTCTTGCCCACTTAGGACTAAACTTGTATTAAGTGTTATGGACTTAGTTGAGGTTGTTAGATGTAGATGATGCTAGTAAAGCATATAATAAGTTTACATAGTAACTTGGTAACTTGTATTGATGGTACTGATGATATTCCTCCTAGATACGTTATGTGTCCTATAGAGATGCTATTTCCTCTTAGACTTGATATTGACCAATAGAGATGTTAATTCCTTTAGTCATGATTAATGGACCGATAGAGATGATGTTCCTCTTAGGTGTACAAATTGTCCTAGAGAGGTGATATTCATCATTATCATGATGTATGACCTATTGATACAAGATATCCTACAGACGATTACATTTTTATCTATATTATGCCTCCAATATGTGAGATACCTCCTATATGTTAGATGATTAGCAATATGCTAAGACTTACAAATATGATTATCGTTATGAGTTATAGATATGTATATGGGCCTAAGGCCATGATTATAAAGTTGTGACTATTCAGGATAAATTAATAGGGGAAGGGTTGTGTTATGATGATGTTTGAATAACCGAGGAGTGTTTATTAGCGTAAAGGATATGATTACAGTTTATGAATACATATAAGTTTCCATATATATCTCTCCTATATGGGATGGAGGAATATGCGGTATGTTGCTTACAACTTTATTTATTGGATATTGGTGATGTCATGCATAGATTTAGTACATTTATAATTATTTTATTGTTAATTGATGTGATTGTTGCCAAAATTTGATCTTACGATTGTTCTGCATAATTAACGGTTAAGCTATGTGGTAACTAGTTGTCAATTAGGGGACTATATCACTACATGGCTAAAAATATAATGTATTAGTTAATGAATCTTACTTAGTAGAAATATGGTAGCTAATGATGGTTAAAGCATGAATTATGGTTAGGTCAGGTCTCGTATAGGTGAAGGTTAGTTGGTATTACTGACTAAGTTCATGATATTACTTAGTCAATAAACAAAGAGTTGTGTATTAATGAGGCTAGATAATAAGAGATGCTGGTAGTAAGAGATGACTAGTTAATAACTAAGAATAGTTGCTAAATCGTTAACTATGAATAAATAAGCAAGATGAGTTGGTTATCGATGGTTAGTTAATGTAACGTGTTATCTAATAAAACATGGTTAGGTAACAAGTTGTAATATGTTGCCTAGTAATGATTAACAGATATAGGATGATTAGTTGATAATAATGAATGGTG
>NW_025838085.1:0-4206 GCF_002878395.1 Capsicum annuum | reverse complement strand
GATGTGTGAGCCCATGCTAACACATTTGAAGCTTTTAACTCTAAATAGTTGCGAAGTCTTGAGCAACTGTAGTCGTTTTTGATTATTGTACTTTGATTTGGCAGCAAAAGTAGAGGAGAGGGGGAACCACAAATAAAGAAAGCAAAAAGCATGAAATCAGAAGCAAATAGAGAGCTAAGTGTGGTTGACGACATCCATGACACGCCGTCAGCCTGGTGATAGGCTGTCACAGATGCCGTCAACCTTAAACAGAAGATGTAAAACTGGAGGAAGTTTTTGTAATGGCAATCATGATGCACCGTCAAGATGATGATAGAGCGTCACCATCGTCGTCAACCTTAGGCAGAAGAAGATGAATTTGTAGAGAAGTTGACGACGTCTATGACAGACCATCGAGATCATAATAGGCCGTCACGAGCGCCGTCATCTAATCCGATGAAAATAAAAAATTTTAATTTTATTTCCTTATTTAGGGTTAACTATTTAAAACCTTGTTTTAGGGTTTTTAGGGTGATTTTTTATCCATCATCCATTGACATATTGACAATATACGACTTTTTTTTCTCTCTCTCTCTCTACCAATATTTCAATGTTTGCTTTGTGATTCAATTACAAGTTTACTTTTGATTTCCTTCATTATTGTAAGTTAATCTTATGAATTATGAATTCAATTTGTGTGCTTATTTATTGCATCATGAGTGGCTGAACACCCTTAACTTGGATTATGGGATCTAGGGTTAGGTCATGATAAGGTGGTAATTAATTACTCAAGGTTTAATAGGTCTTAGGATTTCTTGGTAATTCTGAGATTAGAATTTATGTCTGTTGGTTGCAAATAATAGGCGTACCTACTTTGGTTTGCTTGAGAAAGAAATCATAAACTGTAGGAAGTGAATTATCAACAGGGACTCGCAGTGCTGTAACAAGGTTGATTAACCTGAGGTAAAATCTGGGCAGTGATTTGCGATTCCCTAAGTCTGAGAGGATTAGGAAATTAGATGCTCGAATAGGTCGAGAGACATTTGAGCATATCATCGATAAAGATAGCTTGTCATCCTAACCACCATGAGAACCTTGAGTTAATGGTAGCATCTGTCATGTTCTGTAAGCCCCAGTGAACATAATCCTGATTATCTCATAAAATCTTGGTTACAGAAATTAATTTCAAAGTGATAAACAATTATCTTCAAAACTTAAACCCCCATTTCAGGAAACAGTAAACTATCAATAAATTATATCATAAACAACTTGAGTTCAGACCTTATTTCCTGTGGGATTCGACCCCAACCTAGTTGGGTTTTATATTGACAACATTCACTTACACCCAATCAAGAGTGTAATTTGAGCGTTATCAAAAATGGCGTTGTTGCCAGGGAATACGGTTGTAAACTGAAAGTTTGAGTACACTAATTTGATGTTAGTTAAGTTTCCTTGATTTACGTTTATTTGCTATTTTTGTCTATTGTAGGTACTGTGTTATTTATGCCAAAAATCAGAAGCTCCGGTGAACAGTTATTACCAATCAATCCAGAACCTTAGCTGATAGGGTGAATAGCTGAACAACAGGAGGCAGACAGACTAGCCGCTTTGGCTAGGGCTCAGGTGAACGTACAAAATTTGGGTCAAAAAGTACATCACCAGAACCTCGATGATAAAGACTTGGGTGATGAGGAATTGCTAAATCCTCAAAACCTAAGGCGAGCTGAGCAAATTGCTTCACCAGTGCAGCAAAATATTAATAGAAACCGTCCAGTCCAATGAAGGTATGGTCAACAGTCTGTTCAATATGAGGATGATAAAGATAATGAAGGAATAGATGGAGCTGGTGCAACGGGTACTATCATTCCTCCACTTTTGGCACCGGGTGCAAAATTTAGTATAATAAGCACCATGATCCAACTCTTGAATCTGAAGGGGTTGTTTGGAGGCTTTCCTGGTGAAGATACGAAGATGCATTTGGAGAACTTCATCACCATTTGTAAATATTTTGACAATTCGGGAGTGAGCCAGAATGTGATCAGGTTGAGATTATTTCCATTGTCTCTGTCTGGAGAGGCAACAATGTGGTTAAACAAGATAGAGCCCGATTCAATAACCAACTGGAAACAGTTGAAAGAGGCATTCCTAAAATAGTTCTTTCCGCCCTCTAGGAGGGTACAATTGAGGGATGAAATCAATAACTTCAGACATCTTTCAACTAAAGAATTGCACAAAACCTGGGAGAGATTTAAGAAGAAGCTGGCTCAATGTCCGAATCATAACATGGCGGACTAGCACTTGATGGAGACTTTGTACAGAGCTTTCAAATCTGTGACAAAGCCAATTATAGACATGCTGTAGGTGGTTCGTTCATTGATCCACTTTTCTAGATGCTTCAGACATGTTGAATAGAATGATAAAGCAGAGTAGGGCTTGGCACACTAGGGATTCTGTGGTGGCTATTCGACTATTTTTGGTGGTATAACTTCGGAGCAGCGCAGAAGGGATGAGGATCAAGACCAGGACATATCCCACTTAAAGACACAGATGGACTTGCTGACCAAGCACTTGCTGTCAGGAAAGACCAAAATAGTTAAGGCTGTGGAATCTCAAGGTACTGTTGCTACGAGTGCTGATGCAGAAGCAAACTGTGTGAGTAATCGGGGGGTGCTAACGTAATAGCCAAGGGAACCAAGGTTGGAACTTTTATGACAAGCTTGATTACAAGGATAGGGAGCAGGGACATTAAAAAAGCAACAATGACAGGAGTGGTTTGTAAGTTCCTCCTGGAAGTCGGGATGCTGCAACAACTAGCTCTGGCAAAATATCCATGGAGGATATGATGGAAAATTTGTTGAAAGGAGTGGAAGCTACCAACTCGGAGGTAACTACTATGAAGAATGAATTCTGTACCCTCAGTTAATTGGTTAGCTCACACTTTACTTCTATTAAGCAGTTGGACCAGTAGATGAGTCAACTTTCTGCTATAATGAACCAAAGAAAAAGTGGTATTTTACCTAGTGATACGGTTCAAAATCCATAGAATGATGGCTCATGTATGGAGATTACCACTCAGAGTGGTAAGAGATTACGTTGCCATTCTGTGGGAAAAGCTGTAGAAGATGAGGTAATGGTTGTTGAACTCGAAGAAAGTAATCCAGTGGAGTCTGAGAAGATGGATAGTTCTGCTGATGATCCGAAGAAGGAAAATGAGAAGGAAGAGGAAGTGGTGGTAAAGGCTATCCCTAGAACACTACCTCCCTTTCCTCAACGATTGAAGAAAAAGGTCGATGATGCAAAATTCGGCAAGTTCACAGCAATGCTCAAGCAACTGACAATTAATGTGCCTTTGCTTAAGGCACTTGAGCGAATTCCAGGTTATGTAAAGTTCATAAAAGACCTTGTCACAAAGAAGAGAAAGGTTAGCAGTGAGAAGGTGGACAATTTCCACCATTGTAGTGCGGTTTTCACATGATTTTTAGTACAAAAGAAGGCTGACCCTAGAGCATTCACTATTCCGTGCAAAGTTTGGTCTTTGGATGTTGCAAGGGCATTATGTTATTTGGGTGCCAGCGTGAATCTAATGCCCCTGGCTGTATAGATGAAGCTTGCTTTAGAAGCTCCGACACCCACTAACATGCAACTGTTGCTGGCAGATAGGTCGATAAAGAGGCTTGTTGGAATTTTGCATGATGTGTTGGTAAAAGTAGCAGACTTTATTCTTCCTGCTGATTTTGTGGTATTGGATTGTGATGTGGACTTTGAGGTACCCATTATTTTGGGTAGGCCATTCTTAGTAGCAGGAAGAGTAATAGTCGACATTGAGTTGAATGAGCTTAAATTTAGGCTCGGTAAGAAAGAGGCAAAATTCAAAATGTATCTACCCATGTCGCAAAAAATAATATGGATGTCTTCTTGATCGTTGACATCTTCTATGATGATGGAAAAGAGGGATCAATAGGTTGTCTTGGCAAAGTCCGAGTAGTCAAGATAACTAAGTCGTGCCGCGATAGTAAATCAGGCGCTATTGGGAGGCAACACAAAGTTTTTTTTTTTATGTTTAAACAAGTGTTTTTAATTTTTACAATTAGGATTTAGTATAGAGAAAGTGGAAAAGTGGAAAGGTCAGCTGGAAGGTCATCACGACATTCGTGACAAGCCGTCACAATTGTAACAAGCTATCACGAATGCCATCAGATAGACCAGGCTTGGGGAATTCTCTGCCTA
>NW_025838084.1:0-5065 GCF_002878395.1 Capsicum annuum | reverse complement strand
CTGGATCACGGACCCGAGATACTTGAACTTATCCCTCTTCCCTACCTTAGCACAGAAACATGAAGGAATAGAACAGGTCAAACTTTGACTTACCAGACAATTGAGAGTAGCCTCTAATCCACCAGAAGAAAAATCCATGGTTCCATCAATAAGAGCTTCTTGTTCTAAACCTTCAATGCTGACACTTTCATCCCTTCCCGCAGCTCGATTATCGATCGAATCCATCATAACTATGGGAATTAGAGTACATTGAGAGATGGACTTTTTGGACATGAATTTGCTAGACACGTCCAATTTGCAAGTGGAAAATCTGTTGGGTCTTGGAAATTGACATTGGGTAACTAGTATTGGTTGATATACAAGGGTAGTTGCAGCAGTCATTTTGGTAGTTCTGCTTCAGTGATGATTTCTCGTTTTGTTAGTTAAGGACACATTTTCTTGAAGAACAAGGTGTATCAAGATGAAGTTTTTTTTTCGTCCGTCACGCTTATGTAGGGGTGTGCACGAACTGAACCGACCTATAAACCAACAACAACAACAAATCCAGCGTATTCCACACAGTGGAGTCTGGAGAGGGTAAAATGTATGCAGTCCATACAACTACCTCCGGAGAGGTAGCAAGGCTGTTTCCGATAGACCCCCGACTCAGAACAAAGAATAATACGCAAATTCATAATAGAGAATGAAACAAGATGGTACAATAGAAATGAAATACCCACACAGTAATACCCTATACAACAAACCAAAGGCCCCCTACCAACTACCCCCACCCCAAAGCTCTACTAACTACTGACTGCGACCCACCCACAGGTACTAACCTTCTACACTAATCCGCGTCCTCCAAACCTTACTATCTAGAGTCATGTCCTTAGTAAGCTGTAACTGTTTCATGTCACGTCTAATCATCTCCCTCCAATATTTTTTCGGCCTATTCCTTCCCCTCCTGAAACCATCCAAAGTCAGCCTCTCATACCTACGAACTGGGGCATCTGTGCCCCTCCTCCTCACATGTCCGAACCATCTCAATCGAACTTTTCACATTTTATCCTCCACCGAAGCCACTCCAACCTTCTCCCGGATACTCTCATTCCTAACTCTATCACTCCTAGTAAGCCCATACATCCAACGCAACATTCGCATTTCCGTCACCTTCAATTTTTGGATATGGGTGTTCTTCACTAGCCAACACTCCGCTCCATACAGCATGGCAGGATGGATTGTCACTCTGTAAAATTTTCCTTTAAGTTTGAGCGGCACCTTCTTATCACACAACACTCCCCAGGCGAGCCTCCACTTCATCCAACCTACCCCAATATGGTGGGAGATATACTCATCAATCTCACTATTTCCCTTAATCATGGACCCGAGATACTTAAAACTATCCCTCCTACCCACAACCTGGGAATCCAACCTAACTACCACCTCGTCCTCCTGCCTCAAGTCACTAAAATTGCATTCCATATACTCTGTCTTACTCCTATCAACTTGAACCCTTTGGACTCAAGGGTTCGTCTCCAAACCTCCAATTTATCATTCACTGCTCCCCCGTCTCATCAATCAATACTACATCATCCGCAAAAAGCATGCACCAAGGCACCTCTCCTTGAATACGCCGCGTCAATACATCCATCATCAAAGCAAATAAAAAGGGCTAAGAGTCGATCCCTGATGCAACCCTTTTAAGACAGAAAAATGCTCTGAATCTCCTTCCATCGTCCTTACCTGAGTCTTAGCTCCTTCATACATGTCCTTAATCGATCCGATGTACGCCACCGGGACCTCACTCACCTCCAAGCATCTCCAAAGAACCTCCCTTGGAACTTTGTCGTAGGACTTCTCCAAGTCGATAAACACCATGTGAAGATCCTTTTTCCTTTCCCTATACTGCTCCATCAGTCTCCGCACCACCTGAATTGCCTCTGTCGTAGAGCAACCGAGCATAAAGCCAAATTGGTTCTCCGAAATAGACACAATCCTCCTCAACCTTCGCTCGATCACTCTCTCCCAAATCTTCATAGTGTGACTCAACAACTTAATACCCCTGTAATTGTTGCAACTCTGGATATCACCCTTGTTCTTATATAAAGGAATCATGGTACTCCACCTCTAAATACCTCAGGCATTTTTGCAATGTTGAAAATGTCATTAAATAATTTGGTCAACCACCTTAAAATAGTTCTACCAGCAAACTTCAAAAAGTCCACAGGGATCTCGTCTAGTCCCGTCGCCCTACCCCTTCGCATCCTGCGCATAGCATCGATGACCTCCTCCACCTTAAAACGCCTACAATAGCTGAAATTGCGACACCTCTCTGAGTGCTCCAGCTCCCTTAACACAATGTCTCTGTCCCCCTCAATATTCAAGAGTCTATGAAAATACGAATGTCATCTTCGCTTAATATGAGCATCCTTTACCAGTACACTACCATCCTCCCCCTTAATGCACTTCACTTGGTCGAGGTCACGACCCTTCCTCTTCCTTGCCTTAGCAAGCCTATACAACCTTTTTTTCCCACCTCTCTCCTCCAACCTGACCGATAAACTAAACCGATAAAAATGTTATTGGTTTATTATTATTGGGTTATTGGGTTAACGATTTTTAAATGATTTTATAAAAAAAATTATTGGATTATTGGTTCGGTTCAATTTTTTCTTATTGGGTTATTGCGTAAACCGATAACCCAATAAGAATAAAATATATATCTATAATATATTAAAAGTGTAAAGACCGTTAGAAAAGTGATTTGAATTTTTTACCCTTCATTAAAGTCTGTACTTCAGACAAAATCGTCTTTTTACTATTTTTGTTCATTTATTATATCATTATATTATAATATTTAAATTAAGAATTTCTATAACATATGGTAAAAGAAAAATATACTTTGAAAAATTTTCCTTAAAAACACACAAAAACCAAAAAATACCATAAAGTTCCAAGAAAAAAAAAAAGAAAGAAAAAAAATTATTTAATTTTTTTAAGAAAAAAATAAAAACACGTTATTAAATTTTTGAGGAAAAAAATTCAATTTAATAAAGTTGTTTTATAGTATTAATTTGATATCATAATTATTTTTTTTTCCTTTTCACAACATAAAAATAAAAATCTAAAAACACAAAAAACGAAAAAAATACCACAAATTTCCAAAAAAGAACAAAAAAAAAAAGAAAACAAGTTATTTAATTTTTTCAAGGAAAAAAAATAAAAATATGTTAAATTTAAAAAAAAAAGTTATTTAATTTTTTTTAAGGAAAAAGATAAAAACACGTTAGTATTTTTGAGGAAAAAAATTTCAGTTTAATAAAGTTGTTTTATAGTATTAATTTGATACTATAATTATTTTTTTTTCCTTTTCACAACATAAAAATAAAAATCTTTCATTTAGATAATTCTTCTTTGTAGGAAAAGGTGTTGGAATTTTTTTTATACCTTAATTAATTTTTTCCATTTCGCGACATGAAAATAAAAAACTTTCATATTTTAATTTGATACCATAATTAATTTTTCCTTTTCGCAACAGAAAAATAAAAATCCTTCATACTTAGATGATTATTTTTTGTAGGAAAAGGTATTGGAGAATTTGTTTTCTACAATAATATAATAACATTTACAACGTAAAATTTGTTGGCGGTGATATTCTAATAACTGTTTTTTTTTTTGAGATTTAAAGGTGTCATCTACAATCACAAAAGATTAAGTTTTATTGTATTATTCTAATATTTCAATTATCGTATTATCTTGTTGTAGTTTCTGTTATGTTCAAGTTTATGTTGTAAATGGATGTTTGGTCGAACTTTGAAAATTTTGCATTAAGGTTATATTGGATGATATTGTTGTAATATTCTCGAATACAGTAGTTTTCGTTATGTTATTATTTATTGTTTTTTCAAGTGATAGATTAATGTGTAATCGGACTTTGAGGATTTTTGTTAAGTTTAGTATTTAATCGCATTGTTATGATATCTCAATTATCGTATTGTGTTATTGAGTTTATAGTGGTAGATGAATATTTAGTCAGTTTTTGAGGAAATTTTGTATATAAAGTTAGATTTAATCAATTTATTTTGCTGTAGTTTCTGATCTATTGCTATCTGTTGTTTTTGTTATTATCCGTGATGTGATATTTCACATCATAGGAGACAATCAAGATATTAATACTTCTCATATGGCTTGACATGAAGCACACGTGCAAAACACATAATAATAATAGTAATAATAAAAGTGTAAAGAGTTTTAGAAATATTGTTTGGACTTTTTGCTCTTGATTAAAAGTCTCTGATTTAGATAAAATTATTTTTTCACAATTTTTCTTATATTTAAGAGTAAAAATTTAATTAAATATTTATAATAAAAAAATCTTATTTGAAATGATCAAAATTAATAACAACTAATACTTTTTCATTATTTTAAAAATTCTAAAACAACTAAAGTTGATTTTAAGTAGATTTAGAAAATTTAGGAATAAATATGAAAGAAACAAATATGGTTCAAATCGATGTGTGTCTCTTAGCCTTTAGCAACAACAAAAAGAGGCACTGCATGACAAACGCAAAAGTGATGATCCGTTAACCATGTGGAACTTCTAGTGGTAAAATAAAATATATGTCATGTTTATTTTATCTATATCTATAATCTATATCTATAATATATTAAAAGTATGAAGACCATTAAAAAAGTGATTTGAACTTTTTGCCCTTCATTAAATAACTCTTCTTTAGATAAAATTATTTTTTCGTTATTTTCTTCAATTTATTATTTAATTATTTTATTATATTAATTAAACCTCCTAAATTATATGGGACTCCTAAATATTAATTGATATTTCCTTTCTATCGTTCAACTAGAAAAATACTCCTAAAATAGAATTTTATTAAAAAAAATACTTTTATAAATATTGGTTATAACATGTTACAACCGTGATGATATTATACTTTTTAAAATTATTTTTATTTTCTCTATATGTAGTAATTAAAAATTAGCAAATATGAAATAGGAAAAGTACTACAAACTAATCCCCATCCTTTACGTTTAGGGTATTAATATCTACGCTTATAAATTAATTAGAAGT
>NW_025838083.1:0-1279 GCF_002878395.1 Capsicum annuum | reverse complement strand
TTCACATGAGCAATTAATTCTACATCAATCTTGTAATAAATTATGAAATAGAAACTCAATTATAGCAATAATCATGAATACACTTTGATTTCAAATCATGGAAAACATGGAATCAAGCTACTTGAAGTTTAAAAGAGTTTCTTGGACTCCAAGGGTGGAAGGAACCCTTGGATGAACACTTCACATACCTTGGCTGTTTAATTCTTGAAGAACAATGGCAAAATCTTGAGCTTTGGCTTTGAAATTAAATCATCTAGGGTTCTTATTCTTAAGAAATTTCAGAGAAAGTGAGTGTATGTTGTTTAATAAGGGCTGAATCTCGTGTTTTAGGGCTGAATAGGGGTGGTAAAAAAGAACCAAATACCTCTATTGACGCGACTTTTTAATGACTGAAAACCAAACTGTCGACGCGCAGACTGACGGGCCACGTCGTTAGCATCGATGCGCTGGCCAACGCACTACGTCGAGTGCCACTAGGAGCCAACAAAAAAATACTAATCGACGCGATGGATGAAGCGCCGCATCAAGATCGCGTTGACAGACTGTTTTGGGTTCCTAGACATGTGTCAAATGAGGTCCGAAAAATTCGAAACTCGTTCGGAAACACCTACTGACATTCCTGATCATGATTCAACATAAAGATTGATATTTTAAGGTCGTAAGAGTCATGAAATAGAGTTGCCAACTTACGAAGGCCAAAATAATACTTAGTCTGAATACTTAGCTAGAATTTTCTAAGTCTAGGATCCCTTAGCAAGCTTAAAAGACTGAGTTGAGCTTACGATTTTGCAGGGTCTTACAATCAACTCCCATAATGGAATGAATAAAATACTTCAACCTTCAATAAGATTTGAGAAAATTAGTGTTTGCTCTTTATTGGATAACGTAGAAAGGGAGCACAAGAGTCATACACAATACGAACCTGAAATAATCGAATCATTATAATGAATATTAGATGGTTATACCAAATAAAAACTCCCAAAAATTACTCCTTTTGATACAATTTGTATGTCTGATTTGATTTGGCACAGACTTTAATAAAGTACAAAAGACTCTTTAATCTTATTGTCTTAAACTAAAAAATATCAAAACGCTCTTCAATTATGTGGTCTTAAATATGTTATGTAAAAAGTTAGAATTAAATTGTTTACTAAAACAGAAAAAAAAAAACATTTCTTTATAGACAAATTAAAAAGAAAAATAAGACAAATAAATAAAAATAGTGAAAGTTTTAAATTGAAATAAGTAACCCTTTTTTCTTAAATTCACCCCTAGTTTT
>NW_025838082.1:0-1331 GCF_002878395.1 Capsicum annuum | reverse complement strand
TATATATATATATATATATATATATACATACATACATACATTTTAAATTAATATTATAATAATAATCATATCAGTTATGATGAAATCTTTAATTTTGAAATTTAAATAAATTTATCTTTTAAAGTAATTTTAGCATATATTCTTAAAATATTTTAAATTATCAATAATTATAATTTATTATTCAAATATATAATTTTATTTAAAAAATGTAATTCATGATCAAAATTAAACTCTACAAATGTAAAAATTAGTAAAGAGTGTATAAAACATAATTCGATGGGCCTATATTACTGTTTTTCAGATAACACAAGCTCAATATATGTTATTTTTTTGTCTCAACTTATGTGACACAGATAGAATTTAGATAATCAATCATACCTTTAATATATTTTTAGATATTTTAAACTATTAATTATTGTAATTTATAGTATATTTTTAGTTTTCAAATAATATATGTTATTCTCCTTGTCCAAACTTTTGTGGCGTTATTAGTCAATTAAGTTTTTAAAATAATTTAAATTTTTAATTATTGTGATTTATAATACTTTTCTTCTATTCCAATTTAAGTGACATTGATATAATTTTGAGAGTCAATCAAATATTTTATATCTTTTAAATTTTTTAAGTTGTTAATTTGTGATTTATAATATTTTTTTGAAATATACAACAAATTATTTTTTTTTAGATATTTTAAGTTATTAACTATTATAATTTATAATACTTTTTACGTAATTTTCAAATAATATATGTTACTTTCCTTGTCCAAAATTTTGGGGCATTGATAGTGAATTACATTTTTTAAGTAATCTAAGTTTTTAATTATTTTGATTTATACAACTTTTCTTCAATATCAATTTAATTTGCATAATGCTTAGGCCATAATAATTAATAAGAGGCGATATAGTAAATCACGATCGAAGCAACGAAGCAAACATGTCTTAAATGAATCACAACAACTAATTAGAAGTGATATAACAAAATTACTATAAAAAATACTTGTGAAAAAAAAACTAAGTAGGCACGTGAAGTTAATTTAACTTATCATTTTATACCTATTTTACCTTTTTTATTAAATATATATTTTTTAATATTTAGTTGACTTATAATAATTAATTAAGGTGGTATTTAGTAAAATTATGATTGAAGCAGCTAAATCAAACATGTCATAAATATTTATTTTACTTTTTTATTAAATATTATTAATTTTTTAATATGTAAATAATTTATAATAATTAATTAGGGGTGATATAATAAAAGCACAGAGCAAGCAACTGAAGCAGGCATGTAAAATCACAGAGCAAGCAATTGAAGCAGGCATGTCGACGGAGAGC
>NW_025838081.1:0-1630 GCF_002878395.1 Capsicum annuum | reverse complement strand
TGTTATGTAGTTTTTCTCTTTCTCTATTTTCTATTACTCTTTTTTTTGTTTCTTTTTTAGCTTTTCTCTTCATTTTTTCTTTTCTTTTTTCTGTTTTCTCTTTGTTCTATTTTCACTTTTTTCTTTTCCATTTTTTTTCATTTTTTCATTATTCTTTTCTTTTCTTTTTTTCCTTTTTATTTTTTCTCCTTTTTGTATTTTTTCCTCTCTTCTTTTTCTCTTCATTTTTTCTCTTTCTTTTTATTTGTGCGAACTAGCAAACAAAAATATAAGTGTGAACTATAAAATACAAATACAAATGTGAACTATAATATACAAATAGAAGTGCGAACTATAAAATATAAATGCAAATGCAAACTATCATTTATATTTTTTGATTATTGGAAAGGAACGATTGATTTTCTTTCTACGAATACTTATTTGTATTTATTGATACAAATAAATACAATTCAAATTTTTATACAAATATATATTTTATTTGTATTTATAAAATCATTTGTTTCATTTGTTTGTAATTGTATTTGTATCAAGTTATAAAAATACGAATCATAATTTTGACATATAAATACAAAGCGATACATTTGTATCAAATGATACATTACATACTTATATATTTTAGAATCAAGAAAATATAATTAATGCATTTACTTGTTTGTATACAAATGCAAATGATAAATTGTACATATATACGGCTAAATACAATATACAATTAGCTTACAGATACAAATACAAAATAATTTTTTAAAAATAAAAAGGCATCTCCGAAAATAGAATACAAATATAAATATAATTCAAATATAATCTAAATATACAAACACAATAAAACCACAATACAAATATAATCCAATACAATATGCAATCAATTATAAAATACAAATACAAAACAGTTCTTCAAAATACAAGTGCAAATTATATAAAATATAAATAATGATGCGAACTAACAAATACAAATACAAATGCAAAACATAAAATACAAATACAAATATGAACTATAAAATACAAATACAAGTGCGAACTTTAAAATACAAATATAAATACAATTGTATCAGTGAATACAAATATATAAATAACGGTGTGACTACAAATATGATAAATAGTTGTGGTATTTACGTTATCATCCATAACTTTTGCTCGAGTAGTTATATTTTTCGAAAATACAAAAAATATAAAATAAAATAAAAAAATGATAAAGAAAATAAGTACAAAAAAGAAAACAAAAAAAAATCAAAGAACAAAATAAAAGAAGAGAAAAAAAAGTTATAGATAGAAGAGAGGAAAAAAACAAAAGGAAAGAAATGAAAAAAAAAAATAGAAAAAAGAAGAAGAAAAAAGGGGAAAACTAGAAAAAGAAAAAAACATAAAAAAATGATAACGAAAAAATAATGATAGTGTTTTTGGTGAAACTAAATATGTAGTGTATTTATCTTTTTTATGAATACAGATCACTAAGTAAAAGTGAATACATCGGTTGTGAAGTGAATACAACGGATATAAATGATAAATACTTAAAGTGTGGCTATATGTGTGCTTGAAATTTGAACTACCTATCTGCCTATTTGTTTATGTAACTAAATTTATTTACCATGGGTAATCACATGTAATTTTTTTTAGAAGAAAAATACTCCTAGCA
>NW_025838080.1:0-4752 GCF_002878395.1 Capsicum annuum | reverse complement strand
TACATGGGGTGCTTGAAGAGTCTTAAGTTAGTGATGTTGTCTATAGTGTTGATCATGATAATGGATATAATTCTTTGAACATAGTGTGTGATGAAATCTTTACTATTTATTTTGTTTATAAAAATTATGTGAATGGAAATATTGTGAATAATGGCATATTTGTTGTTGAGGGAGGATTTCCAGGCCACAACTCCTTATTTTTTAATATTAGTCCTTTCTTAAAGACAAATGTCTTGTGTGATTGTGAGGATGACACTCTAATGGAAGTAAAGGGTATCCTTGGCTTGTTTCCTTGTCTACTTCTACCATTTGATCTCAGTGCCCTCTTGGGATGTGGAAGTCTCTACACTTCCAACTTGATGCCTGGTTAAAACTATAAGCAATGTTTGATTGTGGATGTTAGTGTAGGGAGACAAAGTTCTTTCTCATCTCCCTTTATTTATCATGACCACTTCCTTTGTTCCATTTGTATTAAGATTTTTATGTCCAACTTAAAGGACCCGTGGATATATTTCAAGTGTGAACCACCTTGGCTTGATGATTATATTTTTTGTACTAACACTAACCCTAATGCCGTAAGGATTTTGTGCTTGTTTGCCCTCTCTTTAGTTTTGTAAGGTGTGAATTTTAGGTCAAATTCCTTTCAAGATGGAGAGGATGATACGAATGCAAAGAGTACAAGACCTTTCTCAAGGAGCCAAGTTCAAGACATACTTAAGAAGATGAAAGTGTATGAAGGCCTTTTAAACCAATCCAAAGAATTGTAAAAGTTTAAGAGAGGAGAAGGAGTCTTAAACTTTAAGGGCACCTTCATTAAAGGGTATTTTGGTCATTGTCATAAGTTCAAGAGAGAGGAAAGAACCCTACACTCCAAGGGCACCCTATTTTATCAAGGGAAACTTGGTCTTTTTATGTAATAGTTATAAATAGACTACCTTAGGCTTATTTATCATTAGTTATTGAATGATATTGAAAGAAACTTTGAATTACCTTTTCTTCTCTCCTTTGAGAGATTCTAATGAAGGCAAGCATTTAGTATGGATTTCACTAGTGTTGGCATTTGGCTTAGAAATGTTGGTGCTTGGGGAAGATTAAGTTCCTTTTATGTCAACGTAAGATCTTGGTATTACTCATATAGGTCATTTAGGTCTTAGGATTTGATACATCCTCTGGTTCTCTTGCTTTGTATGTTTCTATGTCAAGATATCTATCCTTTTTTTTCTTTATGTTATATGGAGTTTTGATTCTTGTTTTGGTATTCTCGGCTTTATCTCCCTTTCTTTAGGTTTGTTTTCATCTATTCTAGGTTAGATCTATATATGGTTTTGAATGCCTGTGGTTGTTTATTTGGTTTTAAAGGTTGACATTATTTTATCCTTATCTTGAGTACTTGCTAGCATTCACCCGCTAACCCATCTTTGGGTGACTGTATCCCCAAGCAATGCAGGAACCGACCATACTACTCCTACTCATTAATCAGATTCGGGGACATCCGGTGTAGGATTGAAGTGGTGAGCTTCCATATTTTGGAAGGCTCCATTTAATATGATGGATTTCTTTACAAACTCTTTTATTTTATAAACTTTGGTTTTTTGCTATGGTCGGGGGCTTGTCCCGACTAAATATCGTTTGGTTTAGTTTAGAGGCTTTGAATGGACAACTGTGGACTTAGAACTAGAATAATATATATATATATATATAGATAGATAGATAGATAGATAGATAGATAGATAGATAGATTGATAGATATATTGGGTTATCATTTTTGGTTTGGTTGGTTATTGGTTTGATTGACTTGATTGGTTGATCTAGGAAGTAGACCTATCCTAAAGTCATTATATCTTCAGATACGTTATTTTTTATATGTTCAGAATTCATTCGATTTAGGGTACACATTAGTTGGTTGAGTTGGGTATCGGGGGTGTTCTTTGGTCCTGGTTGGACTTGATATTCCCATTACGATAAGGCCCTGGTTCGGGTCATGTCACTTGAATAGCATAGATTCTCCTAGTTAAGCATCATATTTTGTTTTGTTTGTTGTGTTGTGTTGTGTTATGTTGACTAAGGACATGTAAACATTCTAAGTTGAGTGTGATGTGTGCTATAGAAATATAGCACTTTTGATGCTTAAAACTATGAATTTTGGGTATGATGCATTTTGGGTATGTTTTGCAGGAAACTAGGTTTTGGATGCTAATTTGGGGGAAAAGGTGTTTTTGGCTACTTATTGTTCCAATCTTGGATGTTCGTGACACTTTTCATATTGTTCGTGACCAAAGCATGTGCAAGAATTAAAGAAGATCTGAAAAAAGACTTCTGGCACCTAGTTATGTCAACATGCGGACCGTATGTAGCATATGTGGACCGCATGTCGGAAAAGTACGTGTCAGAAGTCCAAAATCCCAAGAGTGGAGTTGTAGGAATTTTGGTCTGAGCACATGCGGTGAACACATACACCCAGCCTCAGGCAGCATGTGCCATATGTGCCCAAGGCTAGGTCACATGTGGACACAACATGTGGTCACCAACCCTTTTTTCTCCTATTTCGTCTGGGATTTGATGTTAGGGTTTTCTCATGTACTATAAACACCCCTTATGTGTTTTTTAGTAGACGTTACGCACCTTTGATACTTACAAACATATTTTTGATTCCAAGATTCAATTTTGGTCTTGGAATTCTCTTGTATTTATTTCGGTTGATTAATTCAGTTATGTGTTTTGTGATTATTGTGATTTCATCTTATGCTTTCAATCATGAATGTTGTTGATTACTTCATAAGCATGAACGGCTAAAAACCCTTAGCTAAGGTTGGAAAACCCTAGTGGATTGATGAAGTAGGGGAAGTCCTATTATTGTTCTGAATTGATACCCATGAATGCATTGTATTATCTTTACTTTAATAGATATCTTAGTAGTTGAAAACATTAGGATCCCACCTAGATTATTACTACTTACTCCAAAAGAGGAGTAGTGACTAGGAAAAGTTAATAACAATAATAAATTGAAGTTTAGTTGTTGATCCACGCTACTAGGTATTATCTAAGTAAGATGGTTCGCTTTAATCTAATAATAGAAGACTCAAAAGGTAGTAGTTAATTGGAATCAAGATAGGGTTAGTAAGGCAAAATCCTGAGACTCAAAAGGTAAAGGGTGAAATTTATCTACTCATCCAAAAGACTGTAGATGGTACATAACTTATCAGATTCTGCATGTAAGGTATTGGATTGGTTCAACAAAGCACGATTAGATTATGGAGTTGAGAAGCCAAGGGGAACATAATCCATGTGTTCACCTACAACTGATTACAATTGAAGTTGATACTATCCTCTCCCAATGTTCACCTACAACTGATTATAATTGAAGTTGATACTAGCCTCTTGTTTGATATTGCTACTCAAAACCCCCTATTTACTTTTCTAGTTCTGCCTGTTGATTACAATAGTTTAGAACCATGATTCCACGTATTCCTTTAGGACTCAACCGCAACCTTTGTTGGGTTACTATATTTGGCAGCAACCACATCATCTTTAGAGTAAAGATGTAGCTTAGGCATCACCAAGAGGTAAGAGTATTTTTCCGTGGTTGATTTACTATAATGAGTATTATGATTTTGATTAGTTTTCTTGGTTGACTTAAGATAGTTAGTTATCACGACCTGAGGCTACCCCCTAATCGCGACAACGGTGCTTACGGTCACAAGTGACCATAAGCTAAACCATGAGCTGGTACCTGCTTTGAGAACTGAATAAAGTAGTAAAATGGACATATGCGGAAAACAACTGAGAAAGCCATAAGGTCTGAATACTAAAAATATGATCAAATCATAAGTCAAAACATCTGACAAAAATGCTTAAATACAACTGATAAGACTAATAAACTGACTAACTGTCTATCTGACTGTCTGAATGTTTGAAAGCCTCTAAACTGACTGAGGAGTTGATGGGATAGGCCCCAACTAACTACAACTGACTAACTAAAAAAAATGCAAAAATACTAAAAGAACATAACAGGTCCAAGATAGATGAGGATTCACCACTGCTGCTGCTGAAGCGCTGGACTATCTAAGTACGGTCGGGAAACTGAGTGTTCGAACCTGTGATATAAGACATCACAGTGCAAAAAAGAGTATGCGGTTAGTACTTTGAATATACTGGTATATAAGATAAGGTTAGGCTGAAATGTATGGGTTAACTGTGCTTAAAGTAATGAATAACTGAATAGCATGAGATAACTGAGTATGCATGCATAAAAACTGAATACTGAGAATGCAAGACCAAGCTTATAATATTTTTGAAATAATCTGTAAGCTAAATTACTGAAATCTAATAACTGAATAACTAGAATTCTGTATGTTATGGTCAAGCAAAACTGAACTGAATACTGAACTGAGACTATAGGAGGTATCATCTGACCGATATGCCCCAATCTGAACTAATCGGGGTCCAACCTGTAACCCCAGTTGGAGGGGTGTCAGTACCATGCCACGATTACTAATATATGGTTGTGTGGGTCCACTCAACTAGTGTCTCGATGGACTAGAGAATCAGTCCTAAACTGGAGGGTGACCCTATGAGAATGTCAGTCCTAAACTAATGGGTGACATCTTAGAGAATGTCAGTCCTAAATTGGTGGGTGACATCTCATAATCCTCCGCTGGATATGTAGTTATGGAACTTAGGGGCTACTTCTAAGGAACCAATCCTAGCTGGTGGGTGAGCCCCTATACCTAGGTTTGCTCGATGCAAAATCAT
>NW_025838079.1:0-2172 GCF_002878395.1 Capsicum annuum | reverse complement strand
CAATTAAATCGAGTCTAAACTTCAATTAAACCTTAACCTACCTTAACCGAAGAAACCGAAAGCAAGCAATTTTGCAAGAGTCTTTTTCTTTCTTAAAACTTCTGAATAGTCAAAATCTGTTCAAATATATAATTTTGATAAGAATATGAACTAGTACGTCAAAGTTGAGCTAAAGCGGATCGTTATTCAACCCCAAGATTAAGAATTCTTACTCTAAGAAATCTAGACCCATCAATTTTAATCTAAATCCCAAACATAAAGCAATTTTCAAAAATAAATAAAATTCCATAAAAATATTTGTCAAAACAACTACCAGTATTTTAAGTTTTTGTTCAGTGTTTCCGCAAAAAGGAAAAGAAAAGTGAACCAAACATTAAGTTTTTGTTTTACTCTAAATTAAAACCAAACATCAACTGTCGTGATTGGTTATTTCAATGGTAACTTCCCAGTTCTAGCAGCCAATTCACCATATAATTGTGAGAAAGACCACATACCCACTTCTTCTCCATTGCACCAATCGGACTTGAACACTTCCTTTTCCCTTTCGTTTTTCAAATTAACGTTTTCATTGTTTTCCAACTCAAAAAAGGACTACTGCCAAGGAAAATACTAATACTACTCCCCCCCCACCCCCCGCGGCTATTCCACCACGTGAAACAAGAAACTTAATTGAAGCTTTGAAAATTTCTTACCTGAAGAAATTCGTTCTCGCCTCTCGATGCTGCAACAGTTTTTCTACCCATTCTTTTTTATTTTTTTATTTTTTAGGATGTCATTAAAAAGAGTTAAACCCTGAAAGTCACGTAATATTTGATAGTAAAAGGATTATGGTTTTGATCCATTAAACCACTAATCAAATTAATAATTTAAAAGGCAAATGTATAAATATATTCTCAAACTTTAATAAATAGTGTAAATATACCTTCCGTCATACTTTAGGTATAAATATATCCTTATCGTTAATGAAAAGGTATAAATATACCCTCGAACTTTGATAAATGGTGCAAATATACCCTCCATCATACTTACCAATATACCTTTGCCGTTAATGAAAAGGTACAAATAAACCTTTATCACTAATGGCAGGACACATGTCACGATTGTGTTCCTCCATTAGTGATAAGGGAATATTTGTACCATTTATCAAAGTTCGAGGGTATATTTGTACCTTTTTCAATTTTATAATTTACTTTTTCCGTTCCATATTAGTTGATCATTTTGTTAAAAATAATTATTTTATATTAGTTGTCCATTATATAAATCAAAAAAGCATTAATTAAATTTAAATTATATTATCCTTGCAGTTAATTCATTCTGAAAGTCTTCACATTTGTTTATAAAGTTTTCAAGAATTTTTTTATGGTGTTAATTCGTAAAAGAAAAATTTACCAAAATATACTATATTTAAAAACTTTTACCATTTATAGCTGTATAATTTTAATAGGGCAAAGGTACAAATATACCCTCAAACTTTGATAAATGGTGCAAATATATCCTCCGTCATACTTTAGGTAAAAACATATCTTTCGGTTAATGAAAAGGTACAAAGATACCCTTATCACTAACGGCGGGACACGTGTCACGATCGTGTTCCTCCATTAGTGATAAGGGTATATTTGTACCATTTATCAAAGTTCGAGGGTATATTTGTATCTTTTTCAATTTTATAATTTACTTTTTCCGTTCCATATTAGTTGATCATTTTGTTAAAAATAATTATTTTATATTAATTGTCCATTGTACTAAATCAAAAAGACATTAATTAAATTTAAATTATATTATCCTTGGAGTTAATCCATTCTGAAAGTTTTCACATTTGTTTAGTTTTCAAGAAACTTTTTATGGTGTGAATTCGTAAAAGAAAAACTTACCAAAATATACCATATTTAAAAACTTTTACAATTTATAGTTGTATAATCTTAATATATGCATAATCTTACTATCTAATAAGAGGGAAAGGCCACGGAAGCAGGCAACTCTCCGTCAGCAAGCCTGCTACTCCTGCCTGCTTCATCAACTACTTGCTTCATAATTTTACTATATCATCTTTAATTAATTATTAGAAGTCATTTATGTATTAAGAAAATAATAATATTTAGTAAAAACTAAATTATATATTTTTATTTTTAATAAATATATATATATATTGTCATCAAAGAATAATTAGTTATT
>NW_025838078.1:0-1274 GCF_002878395.1 Capsicum annuum | reverse complement strand
CATACAAGACTTCCTTGATGTTGAGAGATTACTAATAATGCCTTCTGAAGACTTTCGCTCTAGCAAGAATTTTTGCTGACGGTGTAGACTTTTGCATGGCAGATATCTTGTCATCAGTAGAAATTCTTGCCATAGTGAACGTCTTGAGAAGGCATGAATAGGAATCTCTCAATATCACTTGATATTGAGAGATTACCGTTGATGCATTCTGAAGACTTGTGCCCTAACAAGCATTTCTAGTGACGGTGTAGACTTTTACATAGCAGATATCTTGTCATCTATATTGGAGAAGAGCGATCAACAAAAAGGCTGAGAGATTGAGCTTATTTGATTTGTGCACTAACTCGATCAAATTCTTTTGATAGGGTAATGAGACTGGAGTTACGTAACGTTTAATAGGATTGGTAGAGTCGGTTTAGATCACACACTACGTAACTCTTTGCTTATTAATTTATCAAATTGGTTTAGCAAGATGCATTGACCAATTCTCGATAAAAGTATGTTGTTCAACAGTTGGGACCACATCTTCAGTGTGCATCAACACATTTTGACCTAAAACAAATACAACGACCCTCTATGTATCCTTTAAGGCTTCTGAACAAAGAATTCTGTAGGCCTTCTTCAATGCCATGACTTTGAAGGTGGTGTTCCTGATCGAGCTCACAAGAGATCAGGAACTCTTGACCAACTTCGAAGATGGCAACGACAAGCTTGAATACAGAATCAGCAAGCTGGAGGCAAGCTTAAAAATTATCGAAATTCACAAACTAGAGCAAGTCTTTGATCTTCTCCAAGAAATATTGAAAGCATGCTAAGGCTATAAAACACAATCAATTAATCCATATTTCTAAGGAAGTAATAATACTCAATTTGCCTTTCAATCATATTTTTAGTTTCGATCAGGTCAACAACAGTGGACCTAATCGGAACCACAAACAAGAAGGCATGGGATGCAATTTAAAATTCAAAAATTGCTGCCTTCGCTTAGATTCTTTACTTTAACTGCAGTTGCTGTTGGCGCAAGTTTTCTAGACTTACTGTACATCATTTCAACCCTCGATCCCCTTAAGGATGCTTGCTTAGTTTTTGCTATTTCTATATAGGTGATAATCCTAACCACGCTACTTAGTCGCAACTCCCTAGCAAAGTGTCCATCTACATTATTTTTCTTTCAAAGAGGCAACGAACGAATTTACATTATCGGATACACTTTCATATTTTCACTTAATACAGTTTTCTCATGTTTTAAGATAATTCCATCAACTAGATTTGCT
>NW_025838077.1:0-1174 GCF_002878395.1 Capsicum annuum | reverse complement strand
GTTTATCTGTTAGGGTTATAGAAACCTTGTAGTATATTCTCTATTGCTATGGGTTTTTGAATTTATGATATGTTAATCCACTTATATCATTACTCTCTTTATTTTGATTGAATTCTCATGGTTGCGAACATAGGGAATGCGCCATTATAGCAATAACTTATTCGATAGAAAATTTACTGTTTGGAAAAGAGAGTGTGACAAGATAATAAGGTTTCCAACCACTATTTTACACGTTAATGCCCTAGCAGGATTAACTTCTTTTAGAGTTCGTACAATTTGTTGCACACTTTGGATTCGAAGAACTAAGGTGAATAAATCCTTAATGGTTGAAAAACATTTGGATTTAGAATTAGAATACGTCTCTCTATAAGTGCATGCATGTAAAAATTTAGTATTACTCATAGTTAATAGAAAAGTAGAAGCTACAAGGTGGACATAACCCTAACTTGTCATTCTCTGTGGTCAAATAATATCACACATATCATCTCATCATTACCCTGATAATATTATTGCGCACCTAAACCGAAACCCCCCTTATCTTGGAACCTTCGATCAACATTCTAATAATAAACGCAATACTTAGTGATCATAGTATTCCCTGTGGGATTCGACACCCAACCCAGTTGGGTTCTATATTTGACAGAGACTGCTTACACTTTCTAACAAGAGTTGTAATTTTGGCGTATCAAATTTTTATGCAGTTGCCGGGGAATACGGTTGTCAACTAAGTTTGTGATAGTTAATAGACCCTTTTGTCAAAGATTCTCAAATTTTACTTTTTGTTTGTTGTTTTTGTTTTGTTCAGGTTTAGTGGAGTCCATGCCAAATACACGAAGTACTGGTCAGCCATTATTACCTATAAATCCTGAACCATATCTCATTGGCAGAATGGATGCGCAACGAGACCTTGAAAGGATAGCTATTCAACAGGAGTAGGGTAGATTAGCTGCATTGGCAGCTGTGCAAGTAAATCAACAGAATACTGATAACCCAGGTCGGGTACCAATTCTTGATGATGAGGACCTGGGTGATGATGAGTTATTAAATCCAAGGCGTGCAGATGATGTTGATACACCAGTGAACATGAATGTCAACAGATATCGTCAAGCTAGAATGAGATCCGAACGCCTAGCTGTACAAGTTGCTTTTGATGATGATGATGACGAATTGGATG
>NW_025838076.1:0-2544 GCF_002878395.1 Capsicum annuum | reverse complement strand
ATTATGACTAAATTGATGAACCCATGCTTTACCCTTATATTCAAAATAACTTCCATGTTATTGTTATGCATTGAAATTGTTTGATGGATTGTTCATGAGATTAGCCTATGAAATTATGACATGTTTATATACTTTTCTATTCATGTACCAAACCATGATAATCAAGTGCCTCATGAAATTCTCCAATGATTGTATTATGGATTATGGTCATGAGTCCAGGAAGTGTCATGTATTGTAGGTTTTATGCTATCGAGTCCTGGGGTACTTATACCCGATAATTTAGCTGTGTGCCTAGAGCCAGTGTCAGTTTTCAAGATACTCCCAGTCAATCCATGTTCAATAGAATTCAGTCAGTCTCATGACTCAGGAAAACTCAGTAATCTCAGTCAGTTATCAGATCTCAGTAATATTCTGTCAGTCAACAAAACTCATTGAACTCAGTCCAGTCAGTTCAGTATAATTAATTTAATGTCTAATCAAATGGGAGTAGGCTTCAACACTGAGTGACCCCAAGGATGGGAACTCACCTGTGAGTAGAGGGTGTGATTCTTAGAAGCAATCCTTGCGCTATAGAACTACATAGCCAGCATAGGTTGAGATATCTAACCTGTTAGATGAGGGTTGATGAGGTGACTTAACCTGTTAGATGAGGGTCCCACCGTTCTCCATAGAGTACCTATTGGATGAGGGATTACTCATAGCTTGTCCTTACCAATGGCGCGGTATTGACATATTTCTAATTGGGCTTAAAGATTGGACCCTAACTCAATTATATTATCTCATTTAGGGCATGTCAGTTAGATGACTACTTCCTACAGTTACAATCTCAGTCTCAATAATAAAACTCAGATAGCTCTATAAAATTTAGGATTGTCAGATACAGTCACCTAGTTCACTACGAAACTCAGCTAGTTCCATCAGCGATGGGACTGGCAGACACAGTTATTTAGATAATAGTATATCAAATATATGAAACTTATGTTATCAGTATTTAGATTCAGTGATGTCATGATTTCATTCACAGTTCATGTATTTATGCATGTATTCTCCCATTCATGTTATCCAGTCAGTTAGTATTGTTTATGCATATAAACCCCTTGTATTCAACCTACCTCACTTGCATACAAGTACATTCAATTGTACTGACACATTTACGCTATGGTGTTTTATACCATAGGTTCAGAAGCACGAGCTCCAGAGCATCCTTAGTGGATCATCCGTTTAGCAGATAGACTAGCAGTGAGTCCTCATCATTCGAGGATGTTATTATTTGACTATTTCATTCTTTCAGTACTTAGTTTATTTCAGTAGTTGGAGTTAGTTGGGGCTATGTCCCATCAACTTCTTATTCAGATAGTTTAGAGGCTTTTAGACTAGGATGTTCAGACAATTATTTTAGTTGTTTTGGTGTTGATATACCATATCTCCATATGTTATGTTTTATCAGATTTTTGAACCTTATGGCCTTTCAGCCTTTTATTCCGCATTTATACAGTATGTTATGCAGTGCTCAGTTATAGATATTAGTCATGGGTTAGCTTGTGGTCCTTCAGGGTTATGAGCACCGTATGGCATTTCGGATATCAGATTCGGGGTGTTACAGTCTGCTGCTGCTGTCCCTGTCTAGCTGAATAACTATTTCTTGAAGATTAGCCCACTGACTCTGACTGCATAAGCCTAGACTATCTACGATCAAAACCACTCTTGCTCCCAGATGGAGCACCACTAAACCCACCTGAGTTACGTGCCTTCTTGTTTTCTCGATTAATCCTTTCCACCATATAGTAGGACTCAAAATAAAGAGCAGTGTCAAACACCTTAGAATAGGATCCATTACACACATTGCATATCACTGGATCTTGATAACGAGCCTCAAGTCCATCCATAAATCGTCTTACTTCTCCCTCTGATCTACAACTAAAGATGGAACATACCTGGATAACTCAGTAAACTTAGCTTCCTACTCAGCGACTATCATGGATCCCTATCGTAACTCATTAAACTGGCGTCTCATGTCATCTTGTTTTCTCAATGAAATAAATCTGTACAAGAACATAGCTGAAAAATCTAATCAAGTGATTAATGGTAGCCCTGGTTTTCTGCCCCTCAATGGAAGTCCACCATGCCTCGGGAGACCCTGAGAACACAAAAGTGGTAAATTCTATACCACGAGTCTCCTTCAGTCTCAAAGTAGTCAGTATTTTCTCGCAGCGATCTAAAAACCTTTTGAGGCTCAACAAAAGATAGTATAGCATCAAACTCCAGTGGCTTAAGATCCATGAAATTCTTCAGATCCTTGGGTTTCCCTACAGCTACAATCAAATAATCAACTGGTAGAGGTGCCGGAGAGGTTGCAATATTTAACTAAATTTGTTCTTGTGTCTGCAAAGTAGCTTGAGGAGCTAGAGTTCGACCCTGATTAGGCACCAATGCCTCAAGTATATTCAACATTTTTTCCACTACGTTTGTAGGAAATGTAACAGTAGGTGCAGCAACTGGCACTGCAGCTAGAGCATCTCAATCAACCTGGTCCTGCACTTGGTT
>NW_025838075.1:118304-135111 GCF_002878395.1 Capsicum annuum | reverse complement strand
ATGTATCAAGGAGTTTCTTAGTTACATCATTGAATAAAATGAAAGTAATTTCACTTGTGTTGTCTTTCACTTGTATCTGTATCTTGAACCTATATCTATAAAAATAAGTTAATATTAATTAGTAATACAAAGCAAATTCATAGTCCTTCCAGGATCCTTACTTCACCAAAGGAAACTTGCCTTTTTTTTTTTTACAATTGTGGCATGGATAAATACCATTTGCAGGTGTAATCTTCTTTGAGCATACATTATATGAAATGTAGCACCATCTAAAAAATTCACTATATATGTGATTTTTTTCCTCACTGTAACAACGTATTCCAAAAATCCTAAAAAGAAAATTACAATTGTCTATCTTGTTGAAGTGTTGAAATAACAAATCAAAGTCTAATAACCAAAAGATAACCTATATATCAACACTCCATACTACTCCAAGAAATGCTTAATGTTCATCCAGTTGGTAAACATCTCTTTTTCCATTACAATGCTGTTAACATTATAGATTTAAATAAGTTGTACTCCCATGGACATGGTGAAAAAATTTTTCCTCATAGATCTTATGTAATCTATATCAAGGTTTACATATACTTTGCTAGCATATATGATGGATAAGCTAACTTCACCCATTAATAATGGACGTAATGAAAATTGTGATGAATATTTCTTATAATGTTAGCACATAAATATATAACATCCGATAATTAAATATGAAATAATACCATGGAATACTTTAAAAGTTGTAGAAGTTATATTCACTATATATGGCCCAAAACTCTTCTTGTGAAAATAAGGAACAAACTTTTCTACCAAATCTTCCCATATGGTTATTTTTTATTTTCCTGAACTATCCAAAAAAAGAAAAATAAGAATAAGAATAGGATAGTTCATTTAAATCTAATCAAAAGAAAGGACCAATGTATGGTTTCAAAATAATATTGTTTATTTGAGGCATAATTAATTAGAGTGAATTAATAAAATTTATAGAAATTGTGTAATTAGTATTACAAATTCACTTTTAGGAAGATGACAAATAAAACTACTTAATATGAGATGGATGGCTTACTAATCAATAACAATTTAAATATCCCCTTTTCTATAGTTTGATCTAGCGCTCTCCATATCACTAACTCCATATAAACAACCAATCATATCTACAAATGGAGAACAAAATATGTTTGCTAAAAATGTTGATAATTAGGTATTTTGTTAACATTTGAACATTATAAGTATGTGTGTGTATATATATATAGATGATAAGATTTTATTATTTTTCACCCTTGACTCAATTAATTCTTGTTTAATAAAGTGAAATTTGTTTATAGTAATATCAACAATATCCTTAGTTAAGATCTTGATCGTAATTGACAAAAAGAAAATTATTTTCAAAGAGTTTTAAACTGGTCTATATACACCACTACTTTTAACCACTTTGAAGTTCTTGATAATAAATAGTGAACCTACAATTAACTTGTACTTGAACCTACTAAATTTGTTTCACCAACTATCTTAAGGAATAGTTCGCAAATAAATGTTGATTGGTGTTACATCCTGGGTTTATGCCTTAGAAATTTTCCTTGAAAATCATTATCCAAACCCAATATGACTCTAGGGTATGAGCCATATACTGGGGTACGAGTGGTATGGTCTAATTGTAAGTTAACTAGTGTGAGTTGGTGGGATGGTTTTGATAGTTGGAATGGTCATGACTTGAGTCGTAAGGCTTGGATATAAGTCTTATCAAGGACTGTCATGGTGGGTAGTGTTTGATCCTCTTGGTAATTCATTCTGCTAGGGATACGGATATAGGTACAAATCTTATGCTGAGGTTATAACTTGGTTGGATGAGCCGTATACTGAACAGTGTCAGATCTATGGTTAAGACTTGGGTATGATTGATGGGGACCAATCTTAAGGAAGGGTATGACACATAAGAGGGTCAGTAGTATCTCTGTGATGGGTTTTTAAGGGACTTAAATAAGGGTATTTGGATATTTCCCTACTTATCCTAATTACAAACCATGACTTCTAAAACACTTAAGAGGTTATTTACCCTGTTATTCTATTCATTCATACATAGAAAATTATTCCTAAACATTCAACAATTCTCTCATGAGATTTTGGTGCAAGAGAGATAGGGTTTCAACTTGGGGATTTGGTGATTTTCTTCCATCATCTTTTGCGGTTGAAGTCATGTGTCTCTTCCCTACTTTTTATTTCTAAAAAGGCAGGGATTTTATGGTTGTTTTTAGGGTTTCAATATTGCATGGGTTATAGTTTTCCACTAATAATTGGGTTTTTTACTGTAATTGGTTTGGTTATGGTTTCCTATGGTTTAACTGCAGTTTTATATGCATTAATGGTGGTTTTGGGAAATTATTTTGAATGGTAATAGTTTAATGGTCTTTGAAATTAGTTGGTTATATTATGCCCCCAAGGTGTTTGATAAAATGCTTATAAAGATATGTTCATTGCATTGACTTCTTTAAATGGAACTCTTGCTTGTTTTCAGCATATGCATAAAACTATAAATGGTATAAATTGTTTACAAAGGTTAAAGCCTTATTGGTTTTTCTTGTGGAGTACATGAAAGTCTCATAATAGGTTAACATGGTAAATGGAAATAACACTTGAGAGTTCCCTTAACCTAAATGGTTTGGCTATGGATAAATCTTGCAAGTATGGTTGGCATGATGATACCACTAATAAATGGCCTTGGTTAATAAATATTAATTGGATTTGTTTGGATATGATTTTAATTTGGGCAAAAATAGCAGAATATGAACTGAGCCCTGAAAGGTGGAGGTTCTGGGGGAACCAATCCAAGAAACTCATATTTATCGATATGAGGGGTCTTTGATAGCCATGTGTGAGTGTCACATTTTATATTGGAGGGATGTACTAGTCATTCCATGGGATATTTCCTAGTCATGCAGCTACACGCACTGGGACTCTTTTAGTAGGGGGAGTTAAAACTATATGAACTATGGGTATGGCTAAACGATAAGGTTATACAGGCTAGGTAAAGGTTTTAAATGCATTTTAAACATAGATTCCCTTTCCTGGAACTTATATATATGTATGGTTATATGCATAATGGATGGTTTTACTTGGTTGTTTAAATGGAATTACTTTATCTGTATCATGAGATACATGCTAGCAGTCATTTGCTAACTAATCTACTGGTGGATGTATACCTACGCTATACAGGAACCGACTGTTCATATCCTCCTACATTGTGATCAACTCAGGGATAATATTTGGATTGAAGTGGTGAGCTTCCATCTTTCCAGAAGGCTCTATTTCATGATATGGATACTCTTAGACATTTTATTTTCATTTTGGACATTGGTTTTGACCATGATTGTGGGCATGTCCTAATTGGATATATGTATTCTTTTGGATGGAGGCGGGATCAGTATTGGTATCGGCCTTGGCATTGGAATTAGTTGGGAGACTGGCATCATCAGATATAGTTTCTTACTATTTTATCATATTATATCTTGGGATTGATGGTCATATTATGTTTTAATATTCTCTTAGTTTTGTATGGTATGGATTGTTGGGTTTGGTACGATTATAGTCAGTTGGGTCGATCACGGTCGTGATCCTGTCCCAGAGTATTGATGTGAACTATAATGCTATCTTGTTATATATTTAGAATTCAGTTCATCTAAGGCTGTATAAGGCAGTTGGGATGGGTTAAGGGGGCAATCCCTTTTATTGGTTGGACTTAGGATGCCTATTACGTCTAGGCCCTGATTCGGGTCATGATAAGTTTGAATCAGAGCTTTAGGTTTATGGTCAACTGGGAAGTCCACAAAGCCTTATCAAGTAGAGTCTTTTTAGGAGTGTGTAACGTGCCATACTCATAAGAGAGAGACTACAAGATATTTAGGAATGTTTTACTTTCTTGAAATTCTTAATCCTAGAATTCTCTCTAATCCTTGTTTATTTGTATTTCAGATCATGCCTCCTAGATCTGGAATGCAAAGGAATCCTCCTGCCTCATCTGGGGATAATGCTAAAGAGGTACCTCCTACATCTTAAGTATATCTTTAATCTCATGGTCCTATTTTTTATTATGCTGGAGTTCCTCCTATTCCTCCTACTGTACCTCAATTCCCTCTAGGAATGTGGTAAATGCAGAGTTTTGTCAGTCTATCTATGTTATTACTCAGATGTTTACTGCTCAGGTTGAGCGGGGCGTGGGTAGTCCTTTGTCTATTGAGGCCATATTGGTTTTTCAATTTATGAAGATGGGTCCTCCTACTTTTATGGGAGTAAAGGTGGAGGAAGACCTAAGGGGCTTCTTGGATGAACTGGAGAAAATATTTTAGGTTATGTAGGCTTCTGATGTGGAGGGAGTTAGTTTCATAGCTTATCAACTCAAAGATATTACATATCAGTGGTATAAGGAGTGGGACAAAGATAAGGGTGATATGAAAGAGGAAGGGTTGTAGAAGGCCTTTTCTAATGCCTTCATGGATCATTTCTTTCCTCAAGAGTTGAGGGAAGCTAAGATGGAGGAGTTTATGAACCTCAGGAAAGGAAGGATGTCTTTAAGGGAATATGCCTTTAAGTTTTATTAGTTTTCGAGTTATGCTCCTAATTTGGCGGCTGATATGAGGTCGAGAATGAGGAAGTTCGCTTTTGAGTTGAATAGAGATCTAATTTTGGAGAGAAATACTTCTTTGATTATTAGGAATATGGATATCTCTAGGTTGACTGTTCGTACACAACAAGTTAAGGATGAGAAGAGAAAGCAAGAAAAATTTGGAGATAGGCAGGGAAAGTGGTGCAAATTTTGTGATCAGGAAGGTGCACAGTCTTAGGGTGGTAGAGATGGTGGCAAGTGTCAAAAAAATTAGTAGAGTTCTAGTTCCTTCTCTGATGCCAGTACTCCTTACCCACAATATTTAGGCGATAGACATCACCAAGGTGGTGATAATTCTCAATTTTATATTGACCAATCTCAGGTAAGCGATGGTCAGTTTGATTTTTCATGCACTCTTTGTCAGTTATATTGTTGTTCTCATTGAGGATTCTATGAGAAAGGTAGAGATAAGTGTTGTAAGTATGGTCAGGTAAGCTATCAGCTCAAGGATTGTCCAACTAATAAGGTTGGTACGGGGGCAAATAAGATCCCGGTGGCTTCATCTTCTACTCTTACACCTGATGGTGTGGCATCTACTTTTGTTACTGCTCCTGTTTCTAGTATTGGTTAGAACAGGTTGTATACTTTAGCATCCAAATAGGAATTTGAGGCATCACCTGATGTTGTCACTAGTACGTTATAACTCTTTTCCCATGACATATATTATTTTCTTGATCTGGGCTTCACTCTTTATTATATGACTCCCTATATAGCTGTGTCTTTTTTTTGATCCAAAAATAATTTTAGATCCTTTTTTTGTTTCAACCCCGGTAGGAAACTTCGTCATTACAAAACGAGTATTTAGGGGGTGTGTGGTATATATTGGTGATAGACAGACCTTGTTAGATCTGGTTGAGTTAGGAATGGTGGATTTTAATATAATTTTAGGTATAGATTGGTTGCATTCTTGGTATTTATATTTAGACTGTAGGACTCGTAGGGTCATCTTTAGGTTCCCTAGCAAGCCAAAAATAGAATGGAAGGGTTGTTCTCTTGCTCCCAGGGAAAGATTTATTTCTTATCTTAGAGATCAAAGGTTAATCTCTAATGGGTGTCTTTATCACTTGGTCCGAGTTAAAGATTCCAAATTGGAAGGTCCTTCTTTGCAGTCAGTTTTGGTAATTAATAAGTTTCCAGAGGTCTTTCTGGATGATCTTCATGTTGTTCCTTCACATAGAGAAATAGATTTTGGTATTGATTTTCTTCTGGAAACTCGTCTAATATCTATTCCTCCATATAGAATGTCTTCGGCTGAGTTAAGGGAACTCAAGAGGTAAATTAAGGATCTTCTGGATAAGGGGTTTATTCATCCTAGTGTTTCTCAATGGGGTGCACTATTGTTGTTCATGCGCAAGAAGGATAGTTCCCTTTGGATGTGCATTGACTACAGACAGTTAAACAAGGTAACAGTCAAGAACTTGTATCCTCTCCTATGGATAAATGATTTGTTTGATCAGTTTCAGGGTGATAAATTCTTTTTTAAGATAGATATTTGGTCTGGGTACCAATAGCTTAAGATTAGGGAGGTGGATATCCCTAAGAAAGCTTTTCATACTCGATAAGGGCATTTTAAGTTCTTGGTGATGTCATTTGGATTGACAAATTCTTAGGCAACGTTTATGGGTTTGATGAAAAAGGTGTTTAGAAAGTATATAGATCTCTTTGTCATGGTGTTTATAGATGACATTCTAGTGTATTCGAGGAGTAAGGTAGATTATGATAATCACCTCCATATGGTGTAGCAAACCTTAAAGGAACAATGGTTGTTTACCAATTTCTCTAAGTATGAGTTTTGGTTGAATGCTGTGACTTTCTTGGGTCAGATTATTTCTAGTGAGGGTGAGGGGAAAATGGTTAATCCTTAAAAAGTTGATGCAGTGAAGGGGTGGCCTATGCCAATGAATCAATCTGATGTTCAGAGCTTCTGGAGTTTAATCAGGTATTATAGGTGGTTCATAGAAAGTTTCTCGTCGAAAGTTACTCCTTGACTAAGTTAACTCATAAGAAGGATAAGTTTTCTTTGTCGGATGCTTGTGAAGGAAGTCTTGAGAAATTGAAGGGTAGGTTGACTTTGGGTCCAATTTTGACTTTGTTGGAAGGTAATAATGGGTTTGTCGTTTATTATGATACATCTTGGGTAGGGATTTTCTGTGTTTTGATGTAGCATGGAAAGGTAGTTGCCTATACTTCCAGGAAGTTGAATGTGCATAAGAGGAATTATCCTACTCATGATTTAGAGCTATTGGTGGTTGTGTTTAGTTTAAAAATATGGCGGCATTATCTATATGGTGTTCACGTAGATATCTTTTCTGACCATAAGAGTCTTCAGTATGTATTCATGCAGAAGAAGCTTAATCTCAGGCAAAGAAGATAGCTTGGGTTTCTCAAAGATTATGATATGAGTCTTCACTACCACCCAGGTAAGGCTAACATGGTTAATGATGCTCTTAGCAGATTGTCTATAGGAAGTTTGGCTCATGTGGAGAAAGGCAAGTGGGAATTAGTGAAGGATATTCACCGCTTAGCCAATCTTTGAGTTCATCTCTTGAATTCTAAGGATGGTGGTGTGATAGTGTAAGAAGTGTTTCAATTGTCTCTTGGAGTAGAGATTAAAGAGAAGCAAGTGTTGGATCCGACCTTGATGAAAATCAATAGTGATATTTGTGGGAAAAAGGTAGCAGTGTTTGGCATTAGTGGTGATGGTGCTTTGCAGTACCAAGGGAGGTTGTGTGTTTCGAATGTCGGCGAGTTGAAATAAAGGATTTTGGCTAAGGTGCATGAGTCACGCTATGTTATCTATCTTGGTTAGACAAAGATGTATCATGATCTCAGGGATATCTATTAGTGGAGTGGTATAAAGCGAGATTTTGTTGACTTCGTAGCCAAGTTCATGGTGTGTCAACAGGTTAAGGTTGATCATATTAGGACTAATGGGGTACATCAAGAAATAGAGTTGCCTGAATGGAAATGGGCGATAATCAATATTGATTTCATTACCGATCTTTCTCAATCTCGAAATTATTTTAATTTGATTTGGGTTATGGTGGATAGAATATCCAAGTCTGCTTACTTTTTCCTGGTAAGGACTACCTTTTTGGTGGATGATTATGCAAAGTTGTATCTTCAAGAGTTTGTGAAGCTACATAAAGGTACTTATTTCGATTATTTCTGATCGTGGTGCACAATTTACCTCTTATTTCTGGTGGTCTTTCTTGAAGGGATTGGGAATTAAGATTAGTTTGAGTGCTGCTTTCCATGCACAGTCAGATGGGTAAGCAGGGATTACTATTTAAACATTAGAGGATATGCTTTGGGCATACATGATTGAGTATAGTGGTAGTTGGTTTGGGCATTTACCTTTGATAGATTTTGCTTACAATAATAGCTATCATTCTAGTATTGGTATGGTTCCTTTTGAGGCATTGTATGGTGGGAAATATAGATCTCCTATTGGATGGTTTGAGCTAGGTAAAGCGGATATGTTTGGTCCCAATTTGGTCTATCAATAAATGGAGAAGGTGAAGGTGATTCGGGATAGGCTTAAGGCTACCCAAAGTCGCCAAAAGTCCTATATGGATGTTAGGCATAGAGACTTGGAGTTTGAGGTTGGGGACAGAGTGTTTCTAAAGGTATCTTCCATGAAGGTAGTAGTGCAGTTTGACAAGAAAGGAAAGCTCAGCCCTCGGTATATTAGTCATTATGGGATTTTAAGAAGAGTGGGCAACGTTGCTTATAAGTTGGAGTTGCCAGTAAGTTTGGGTTTGGTTTATCCGATATTTCATGTTTCTATGTTGAGAAAGTGTATTGGCGATCCTTCTTTGGTTTTTTCTTTGGAAGTGTTGGATTTCTCAGATTCTCAGTCTTATTAAAAGGTCTCAATTGAAATATTGGATAGGCATGTTCATCTATTATGTACCAAGGATGTGGATTCGATTAAGATTTTGTACCGAAACTATAAGGTAGAAGAAGCAATGTGGGAAGCAGAAGAGTACATGAAGTCCAAGTATCCACATTTGTTTTCTTCTCCTGGTATTCATCCAAAAGGTATGTGCTGTTGGAAATATCTTTATTTTCTGAGTTTTTTTTAAGGAAATATTAATATATTTGCCTCTTTGTTTTCGAGCTTTTTTAAAGAGATGTTTGATAATGCAAATGACTTTGTGTGTGGTTACCCTTACCTTGTTCGTCATTCGAGGATGGATTTTCCTAGTGGGGGAGAATGTTACATCCTGGGTTTTCTCCTTAGAAATTTTCCTTGAAAACCATTCTTCAGACCCAATACGACTCCAGGGTACGAGCCATATATGGGGGTACGGGTGGTATTGTCATGTCATAAGTTGACTAGTGTTTGTTGCTGGGATGGTTTAGATCACATGAATGGTCACGACTTAATTCTATGAGTTGTAAGGCTTTGATATGAGTCATATCAGGGACTAGTATGGTGGGCAGTGTTTGATCCTTATGGTAACTCATTCTATCGGGGATACAGATCATTGATACAAATCGTATACTGAGGTTACGAATTGGTTGGATGAGTCGTATACTGAATAGTATATGATCCAAGGTTAAGTCCTGGGTACCACAGGTGGGGACCAATAGTAAGGAAGGGTACGACTCGTAAGAGGGTCAGTCGTATCCTTGTGATGAGTTTTTTAGGGACTTAAGTGATGGTATTCTGGATATTTCCCTACTTACCCTAATTATTATCCACGACTTCTAATACACTTAGGAGGTTAATTACCGTGTTATTCTATTCATTAATACATAGAAAATTTTTGCTAAACAATAAATAATTCTCTCAAGAAATTTTGGGGCAAGAGAGATAAGGTTTCAACTTAGGAATTGCATTAGGGCTTGGTTTGGTGATTTTCTCCCATCATCTTTCTTGATTTAAGGCATGTGTCTCTTCCCTACTTTTTATTTCTAAAAAATTAGGGATTTTATGGTTGTTTTCATGGTTTCAATATTGCATGGGTTATGGTTTTCCACTAATAATTAGAGGTTTTGGTGTAAATGGTTTGGTTATGGTTTCCTATGGTTTAACTATGCTTTTATATGCATTAATGGTGATTTTGGGAAATTATTTTGCATGGTAATGGTTTAATGGTCTTTGAAATTGGTTTTAGTTATATAATGCCCCCAAGGTGTTTGATGAAATGGTTATAAAGATATATTCATTGCATTGACTTCTTTAAATGGAAATCTTTCTTGTTTTCAGCATATGCATGAACTAAAAATAGTTTACAAATGTTAAAGGCTTGTTGGTTTTTCTTGTGGAGTACATGTAAGTCTCCCAAGAGGTTAATATGGTAAACAGAAATAACACTTGAGAGTCCCCTTAACCTAAATGGTTTGGCTAATGATAAATCTTGCAAGTATGGTTGGTATGATGCTACCACTAATAAATGACCTTGGTTAATAAATATTATTTGGATTTTTTCGGATATGGTTTTAAATTGGGAAAGAATGGCAGTTTATGTAACTGTGTTGTGTAAGGTGGAGGTTCCGAGGAAACTAATCTTGGAAACTCATTTTTGCCGATATGAGGGGTCTTTGATGGCCACGTATGAGTGTCATATTTTATATTGGAGGGATGTACTAGTCATTCTATGGGATATATTTTAGTCGTGCAGTTACACGCACTGGGACTCTTTTAGTAGGGGAGGCTAAACCCATATGAAGCATGGGTGTTGTTAAATGATAAGGTTACACAACCTAGGTAAAGGTTTTTAATGCATTTTAAACATAGATTCCCTTTCCTGGAACTTATATATATGTATGGTTGTATGCATAATGGATGGTTTTACTTGGTTGTTTAAATGACATTACTTTATCCTTATCCTGAGATACATGTTAGCAGTTATTTGCTAACTCATCTACTGGCGGCTATATAACTACACTATGTAGGAACCGGTTGTTCATATCCTCCTACATAGTGATTCACTCAGGAACAATTTTTTGATTGAAGTGGTGAGCTTCCAACTTTCCAGAAGGCTTTATTTCATGATATGGATACTCTTAGATATTTTGTTTTTATTTCAAACGTTAGTTTTGACCATGTTTGTGGGCATGTCCCAACTAGATATATGTATTCTTTCAGATAGAGGCTTTGTGGTACTTTTGGGGGTTGGTATGGGCGGGATCGGTATTGGTGTCGGATTTGGCATTGGAATAAGCTAGAAGGCTAGGATCATCGGACATAATTTCTTAGTGTTCCATCATATTATTTCTTGGGATTGATGGTCATATTATTTTTTGATATTCTTTTAGTTTTGATATGGTATGGATGGTTGGGTTTGGTACGGTTATACACGGTTGGGTCGGTCACGGTCGTGATCCTATCCCAGAGTCTTGATGTGAACTGTAATGCAATCTTGTTACATGTTTAGAATGCAGTCCATCTAAGGCTGTATAAGGTGGTTAGGTTGGGTTAAGAGGGAGGTTCCCTATCCTGGTTGAACATAGGATGCCCATTAAGTTTAAGCCCTAGTTTTGGGTCATGAAAAGTTGGTATCAGAGCTTTAGCTTTATGGTCAATTAGAAAGTCCACAAAGCCTTATCGAGTAGAGTCTCTTTTAGGAGTGTGTAGAATGCCACACTTATAAGAGAGAGAATGCAAGATATTTAGGAATGTTTCACTTTTTTGAAATTCTCAGTCCTAGAATTCTCTCTAATCCTTATTTATTTGTATTTCAGATTATGCCTCCTATATCTGGAATGCAAAGGAATCCTTCTGCCTTATCTGAGGATAATGTTGAAGGGGTACCTCCTACATCTTGAGTATATCTTTGATCTCATAGTCCTATTCCTTATTGTGCTGGAGTTCCTCCTATTCCTCCTAATGCTCTTCAAATCCCCCAGGGTAGTGTGACGAATGCAGAGTTTCATCAGTCTATCTATGTTATTGCTAAGATAGTCATTGCTCAGGTCGAGCGGGGTGTGGCTAGTGTTTTGTCTACTGAGGCTATAATGGTTTGTTAATTTATGAATAGGGGTCCTCTTACTTTTATGGGAGTGAAGGTAGAGGAAGACCCAAGGGGCTTTTTAGATTAACTGGAGAAAATATTTTAGGTTCTACAGGCTTCTGATGTGGAGGGAGTTAGTTTATAGCTTATCAACTCAAAGATATTACATATCAGTGGTATGCGGAGTGGGAGAAAGATAAGGGTGATATGGTAGAGGAAGGTTTGTAGGAGGCCTTTTCTAATGCCTTCATGGATAATTTCTTTCCTCAAGAGTTAGGGGAAGCTAAGATGGAGGAGTTAGTGAACCTTAGGCAAGGAAAGATGTCTGTAAGGGAATATGCCTTGAAATTTTAGCAGTTTTCAAGGTCTATCCCTGATTTAGCGGCTGATATGAGGTCGAGAATGAGGAAGTTTGCTTTTGAGTTGAATAAAGATTTGATTTTGGAGTGAAATACTTCCTAGATAATTAGGGATATAGATATCGCTAGGTTTTCTAGTCATACACAGTAATTTAAGGATAAGAAGAGAAAGCAGGCAAAATTTGGAGATAGGCAGGGAAAGTAGGGCATCTTTTGTGATTAGAGAAGAGCACAGTCTCAGGGTAGTAGAGATGATGGCAAGTGTCAAAAAAATTGGTGGAGTTCTGGTTCCTTTTTTGATGCCAGTGTTCCTTACCCACAACAGTTGGCAATAGGCATTGCCAAGGTGGTGATAATTCTCAATTTTAGATAGCCCAATCTCAGGCGAGTGGAGGTCAGTCTATTTCTTTATGCCCTCTTTGTCGGTTTTAGGGTCATCCTTATTTAGGATTCTTTGAGAAAGGTAGAAATAAGTGTTATAAGAGCGGTCAGGTAGGCCATCGGCTCAAGGAATGTCCATCTAATAAGGTTTCTTCAGAGGCAAATAAGATCCTGGTGGATTCATCTTCTACTCCTACGCCTGATGGTGTGTCATCTGCTTTTGTTATTTCTCCTGGTTCTAGAGTTGATCAGAATAGGTTGTATGCTTTGGCATTCCAATAGGAATTTAAGTCATCACCTGAGGTTGCTACTAGTACGTTACAACTCTTTTCCCATAACGTGTATTGTTTTCTTGATCTGAGCTTCACTCTTTCTTATGTGACTCCCTATATAACGTGTCTTTTGGTTTTGATCCAAAAATTGTTTTAGATCCTTTTTTTTCTACCCCGGTAGGACACTTGGTCATTACAGAATGAGTCCATATAGGGTGTGTGGTATTTGTTGGTGACAAACAGACCTTGGCTGATATGTTTGAGTTGGGAATGGTTAATTTTAATGTAATTTTGTGTATGGATTGGTTGCATTCTTGTTATGCATCTTTAGACTGTCGAACTCGTAGGGTCATCTTTATATTCCCCGATGAGCCAAAAATAGAATGAAAGGGTTGTTCTCTAGCTCCGAGGGAAGATTAAAGGTTAATCTGTAATGGGTGTCTTTGTCACCTGGTTTAGGTTAAAGATTCCAAATCGGAAGGTCCTTCTTTGCAGTCAGTTATGGTGATTAATAAGTTTCTATAGGTCTTTTCGGATGATCTCCATGTTGTTCCTCCATATAGAGAAATAGAGTTTGGTATTAATTTACTTCTGGACACTCGTCCAATATCTATTCCTCCATATAAAATGGCTCCAACTAAGTTAAGGGAACTTAAGAAGTAAATTAAGGATCTTCTAGATAACTGGTTTATTCATCCTAGTGTTTCTCTGTGCAGTGCACCAGTGTTGTTCATGCGTAACAAAGATGGTTCCTTTTGGATGTGCATTGACTACAGGCAGTTAAACATGGTAACGGTTAAGAACAAGTATCCTCTCCCATGAATAGATGATCTATTTGATCAGTTGCAGGGTGACAAGTTCTTTTCCAAGATAGATATTCAGTCTGGGTACCATCAACTTAAGATTAGGGAGGTAGATATCCCTAAGTTAGATTTTTGTACTTGATATAGGCATTTTGAGTCCTTGGTGATGTCATTTGGATTGACAAATGCTCCGACAATGTTTATGGATTTGATGAATAAGGTATTTAGAAAGTATTTGGATCTCTTTTTCTTGGTGTTTATAGATGACATTCTGGTGTAGTCATGGAGTAAGTGGATCATGCTAATCACCTCCATATGGTGTTGCAAACCTTTAAAGAACAACAATTGCTTGCCAAGTTCTCTAAGTATCAGTTTTGGTTGAATGTTGTGACTTTCTTGGGTCACATTATTTCTAGTGAGGGTGAAAGGATAATGGTTGATCCTCAAAAGGTTACTGCGGTGAGAGGGTGGCCTAAGCCCATGAATCCATTCAATGTTCAGAGCTTTTTGCTTTTAATTGGGTATTATAGGTAGTTCGTAGAAAGTTTCTCATGATAGTTGCTCCTTGACTAAGTTAACTCAGAAAAAGGATAAGTTTTCTTGGTCAGATGCTTGTGAAGGGAGTTTTGAGAAATTGAAGGGTAGGTTGACTTTGGCTCTAATTTTTACTCTGTGGGAAGGAAACAATGGGTTTTTGGTTTATTATGATACATCTTGGGTAAGGCTTGTCTGTGTTTTGATACAACATGGGAAGGTGATTGCCCATGCTTCCAAAAATTTAAAGGTGCATGAGAGAAATTATCCTACTCATGATTTAGAGCAATTGGCGGTTGTGATTGCTTTGAAAATATGTCAGTATTATCTGTATAGTGTTCACGTAGATATCTTTTCTGATCATTAGAGTCTTCAGTATGTATTCATGCAGAAGAAGCTTAATCTCAGGTAAAGGAGATAGCTTGGGCTTCTCAAAGATTATGATATGAGTCTTCACTACCACCCAAGTAAGGCTAACGTGGTAGATGATGCTCATAGTAGGTTATCTATGGGAAGTTTAGCTCATATGGAGGTATGCAAGTGGGAGTTAGGGAAGGATATTCACCACTTGGACAATCTTTGAGTTCATCTCTTGAATTCTAAGAATGTTGATCTGATGGTGTAAGAAGTATTTCAATTGTCTCTTGGGCAGAGATTAAAGAGAAACAAGTGTTGGATCTAGACTTGATGAAAATCAATGGTGATATTGGTGGGAAAAAGGTAGCGGTGTTTGAGATAAGTGGTGATGGTACTTTGCGGTACCAAAGGAGGTTCTGTGTTCCGAATATCGACGGGTTGCGACAAAGGATTTTGGCTAAGGCGCATGAGTCGCACTATGTTGTCCATCCTGGTTCGACAAAGATGTATCATGATCTCAGGGAAATCTATTAGTGAAATGGTATGAAGCGAGATTTTGTTGACTTTGTGGCTAAGTTCATGGTGTGTCAACAGGTTAAGGTTGAGCACATTAGGCCTGATGGGGTGCATCAAGAAATAGAGTTTCCTGAATGGAAGTGGGAAATGATCAATATGGATTTCATTACCGATCTTCCTTGATCTCAAAATCATTTTGATTTGAATTGGGTCATCATGGATAGGATGACCAAGTCTGCTCAGTTTTTGCCCGTAAGGACTTTCTTTTCGGTGGAGGATTATGAAAAGTTGTATATTTAAGAGATAGTAAAGCTACATGGGGTACCTATTTCAATTATTTCTGATTGTGGTATGTAGTTTACCTCTCATTTATGGCGGTGTTTACAGCAGGGATTGGGTATTAAGGTTAGTCTGAGTATTGCTTTCCATCCACAGCCAGATGGGCAAGCGAAGAGAACTATTTAGACATTAAAGAATATGCTTTGGGCATGTGTGATGGAGTATGGTGGTAGTTGGGTTGAGCATCAACCTTTGGTAGAGTTTGCTTACAATAATAGCTATTATTCTAGAATTGGTATGGCTCCTTTTGAGGCGTTGTATGGTAGGAAGTGTAGATTTTCTATTGGATGGTTTGAGCTTGGTGAGGCGGATATGTTTGGTCCCGATTTGGTCTATCAATCAATGGAGAAGGTGAAGGTGATTCGGAATAAGATTAAGGCTGCCCAGAGTCACCAAAAGTCCTATGTGGATGTTAGGCGTAGAGACTTGGAGTCTGAGGTTGGGGACAGGTTGTTTCTAAAGGTATCTTCCATGAAGGGAGTAGTGTGGTTTGGCAAGAAAGGGAAGCTCAGCCCTCAGTATATTGGTCCTTATGGGGATTTTAAGGAGTGTGGGCAATGTTTCTTATAAGTTGGAGTTGCCTGCAAGTTTGGGTTTGGTTCATCTGATCTTTCATGCTTCCATGTTGAGAAAGTGATTTGGCGATCCTTCTTTGGTTATTTCTTTGGAAGTGTTGGATTTCTCAGATTTTCTGTCTTATGAAGAGGTCCCAGTTGAGATATTGGATAGGTAAGTTAATCGATTATGGACCAAGGATGTGGATTCGATTAAGATTCTGTGGCGGAACCATAAGGTGGAAGAAGCTATGTGGGAAGAAAAGTGTACATGAAGTCCAAGTATCCACATTTTTTTCTGCTCCTGGTATTTGTGTGAAAGGTATGTTCTTTTGGAAACATCTTTATTTTCTGAATTTGTTAAAGGAAATATTAATATCTTTGCCTCTTTGTTTTCAAGCATTTTTAAAGGAATGTTTGATAATGCAAATGACTCTGTGTATGGTTACCCCTACCTTGTGTATCATTTGGGGATGAATGTTCCTAGTTGGGGAGAATGTTACATCCTGGGTTTCCTACTTAGAAATTTTCCTTGAAAACCATTCTTCAGACCCAATATTACTCCAGGGTACGAGCCATATACGAGGGTACGAGTGGTATAGTCCTGTCGTAAGTTGACCAGTATTAGTTGGTGGGATGGTTTAGATCACAGGAATGGTTATGACTTAATGCTATGAGTCGTAAGGCTTAAGTACGAGTCGTATGAGGGACTAGTATGGTAGGCAGTGTTTGATCCTCTTGCTAATTCATTCTATCGTGGATACGGATCATGGATACAAATCATATACTGAGGTTATGACTTGGTTGGATGAGTCGTATACTGAATAGTATCTGATCCAAGGTTAAGGCCTGGGTACGACTGGTGGGGACCAATCGTAAGGAAGGGTACGACTCGTACGAGGGTCAGTCGTATCCCTGTGATGAGTTTCTTAGGGAATTAAGTAAGGGTTTTCTAGATATTTCCCTATTCACCCTAATTATGACCCACGACTTCTAATACACTTAGGAGGTTATTTACCTTATTACTCTATTCATTAATACATAGAAAATTATTCTTAAACATTAAACAATTC
>NW_025838075.1:85644-115304 GCF_002878395.1 Capsicum annuum | reverse complement strand
CCATATTGAACATTAATTGATCAATTGTGTTGCAAGTATAGCCAATTCAATTTCAATTAAAGCCACATTTAATAAATTGACTAAATTGAATTGCAATTCGATACAAATTTAACCATATTCGATATGAATTAATCAATCGATGAAATTCTAGGCTTCTTGGTTTCACATAATGAAAATAATTATTTTTTGAATAACTTATTTAAAGACAAAAATGTATCAAGATTTATTCACTTAAAACTTTTCCAGATAGTTCTTCGTTAAAAATTAATTTTTGAAATGATAATTATTTAAGCAACCAAAATTATATGATCTCGTATACGTTAGTACGAAAATATACAATCCGTTACTTAAATGAAAAAAACCGCCCAAATGAATATTTTAGGAAGCATTTATCCAGATAAAATACATATTTTGATTTTATTTAAAATTGAAGAAACCTGAAATCAAACCTATTCATGGACTAGGTGTCAATAAGACCTTAAGCTAATCCATATCTATATCTACATCTGCAGGGATTTGATTTTGTGAATTATTCATATTAATATGATTTGATCATTTTACCCCTTCCTGTGGTTGCTATATGATGTTTTTGGAGTGTGGTGATGATTGACACAGTCCTCAATGTATTTCGATAAAGGTTGTGTAAGTTTGTGACTTTTAGAGGTTGAAAAAGGCTTACAGTTGGCTTTGGTCAATATTTTTTTTATGTATGTGGGTTGCAAAATGGACCACGCCAACAAATTCAAAATGTTAATTTTGAGTTGGTAGCATGGTTGGATGATTTTATGGCTTTTGTATCTTATTTCGATAAAAAATTGTGAAATTGAGTCTAGGGTGTCAATTTTGTGAAACAACTGTTTTTCAAAAATCTAATGTCTCCATTGAGTGCGAAATATCAAACTTGATAGGGTAGAATAATTCAATTGCATTCTCGAGATTCAGGATAAATTCTGAGGGTTCTGCGGAGACTTAAAAAATTTTCAAGTCCCAACTGGTGTAACTGCTAAAGTGGCTAGGTGGTTACTTTAGTGACTCGGCTCACCATCAGGGGGCTGCTATACCAGTGCCTTGTCCACTTTAGTGGAGGCCACTAAAGCTGCCCCCTAGTCCGCTAAAGAGTCTTATGTTGGCACGCGCGTACCGCTATAGCGGCACTTGATCGCTTAAGCGATCAAGCTTAGCATAGTATAAAAATCAATTTTTCTCATTTTTCTTACATTTTTTGAGCCTTTAAGCTTTAGGATTTTAGAGTTTTTGGGTGATTACTTCCATTCTTAAGCTTGGGTAAGCTCTAAATCACTATTTCAATTATTTTACTTTGATTCATATCATCTAAAACCCGTATTTTGTGAATATAAAATTTGCGAATTTAGGCCCGAAAGGCCTAAAAATGATTCTTCTCCAAAATAAACCTCATTTTAAACTCGTTTTCACTTGAGTTTTATTCTAATTCTTTCTTTAATCATGTGTAACGTTTTTATGAACTAAAATTTTAATCGTAGTCTTTCTTTTCAAAAATCCATTTCTGGGGACCGTTTTGACCCCAATTTAAAAATAGACAATACAAGTATCGCTGGCTTTCTTTTGACACACGCATTCTATATTTGTATTATTTTATTTTAAAGTCGCTTGAGAGGGTAAAAACTCTTTTTAAAGGACTTTTAGGCTTGGATTTCAGTGTCACAGGGTCGGTTATGGCTCAACTTTCTTCAAACTAGGTTGGGTAATTAATATCTTATGTAAAAGGATGCTATGGGTATGGTAATGAGATATGGAAGTAGTGTTAAAAACTGTTGTGTGCCCGTATGGGATCTTATGTGTTGTTATTGGTTGGTTGAGATAATAATTACTATGTGTGGCCCATTTTGGGGTCTTATCTGATATTGTTGGCTTTAGGTATACATCCGGTTGTTTTTTTCCTAGTAGAATTGCTTAAGTTGGATTTTATGTGATATCAGTAATGTATTACTTGCATATTTCGCTCTAATGGTACATGACATATATTGGATCATGGATGGTTGGCCGATTGAGTAATTTTTAGACAGCGTGCATATATATTGGTTGTATTTTGGATTCTAATTCTATTTTTGATGTGAGCATTGTATCCTTATATCATACTTACATTCATGAGATATTGGTACCATTGTGGAAATACTATTTTTTTTGGCAGAAATGTGACACCCTCAAAAACCCTTTGCCATAGTTCACGAGTCGAAGAGGAGATATCAAAATTGAGACTATAATTGGTCCTATGGGACCGATCTCAGGAGTAATGCTTAATAGGTGTATACGAAGGTTATGTGATAACCTCAAATATATCACATCATCATCATTATCATTCTTATTGTATTTCATATATTCTATACCTTTTATGGTATACTTTGTGTTTGACTTAATGTCTATCGATTCTGTATTTCTCTTTTGTACTTATATTTGGTGTAGTGATATATTTAGAACTCTTAGTGAAGACGGTATGGGATACCATTTGGAAAATTTTCTAATTTTAGGTGACATGTTTGTAGTATGTATTTGAATGCTTTATTCTACTTTGCTCAGTCGGCCTTTGATACTTACTGAGTATAAGTGGACTGTACACATACCTACTATGCTCTTTTAGCGTAGATCCAAGTATGAGTGTGCCATGCGATAGCTAAGTTTGAGCAATGATTTGATACATCTGAGGTAGTGGTCACTCTATGCTTCTAAAGTCAACCTCCTACCCCATCTTATCTAGTTTACGTCTTATTATGTGTTTGGAGACAGACTTAGATTCGTTTTTAGATTATTAGTTGTATTTTTAGACTTTCAGATGTATTTAGATTGTTTTTACATTGGGACACCAAATTTTTGGATGGTTTATGGTATTTACTATGATTTTAGACTTTCGTTACTATTGTATATCTATGGTTCAACTTTATTCTAACAGTATTACCTTGGGATTTTGTATTGATTTCGTACTTTGTATTAGTTTGGGTGATTAGCTTACTTATCAAGGCTCAACCTTTATAAATGCCATTAGGGCCCATTTTTGAGTCATGACAAATTGATATCAGAGTTGCCAAGTTCATTTATCTCATAAGTATAAGAATAAGGTGTTTAGTATTTCCTCACAGATTGGTACGTAGACGAATGTATTTATCTTCATGAGGCTATAAGATATCCTTAGGAAATTTCCCTTACTTTGTTCCTTATCATGATTGTTCTTACATACCTTGTGTTCTAAAATGGGTTTCACTCTTTTCTACGCAAATGGTAAGGAATAGATCCTATAAGGCTAGGGATGTTGAGCCATCATCCGAGGAAAGAGACCAGCCTAAGGGACGAGGCACGGGTCATGACTAGGCTCGAAGTAGAGGACAGGCATGAAGATCTGCCCCTTTTAGGGGTAGTACAAGAGGGATTTCCCCTGAGCCCAAGGTTGAGTATGCTAGTGGTATGGGTCTTACTCAGGTTCCCAAGAGTTCTTCTACCCTAGTCTTAGAGGGTCTATTAATTTATTTACTGACTCATTTGAAGGGTGTTTCATTGAGTGCACTTAGTATTCCTTCAGCTTTTTGTGTTATACCTCCATCTATGCTAGAGTCTGCTTATAGTGTTCCTCCAATTTTGAGTGTGGTTCCTTCATAGGTACCACCATCTACTTATTGTATTTTGTCGGCTTTGAGTATTATTTCTTTTTCTGTGCTAGTGTTCGAGCATGGTATTTCGAGTCCAGGGGTTTAACTTTTATCTATGTTTTCTCCTCAGGTAGGATCTTATCCTGCCAGATTGATTGTGCCTCTTATTGCTTTGGGTCCTATTATGTCTTTTGAGGATCAGAAGATCTTTAAAAGATTTACTCAATTAGGTCTGCCTAAGTTTAGTGGTGCAATGTGCGAGGATGTCTATAAGTTCTTGATTGATTATTGAGAGAAATTGTATAACCTTGGATTAATTAGGCCACATGGAGTTTCTTACACTACTTATCAGCTGAGAGATATAGCAAGAGATTGGTGGAGGTCACTTGTTAGTTGCAGACCTTTTGGTTCACTAAAGATGATTTGTGATTAGCTTGTTGAGGACTTTTTAGATAGGTTCATTCCATTTGGTTTGAGGGATCAGATAAGAGACAAGTTTGATCACCTAGAGTCGGGCTCCATGTATGTAGGTAAGTATGAGGCATGCTTTCATGCCTTGTACATATATTATATTACCCGTATTGCCACTGAGTCTAAGAACATTCAAAAGTTCATGAAGGGATTGGATATTTTTCTTTAGCTGGCTACTTCCCAAATGGTAATTTTAGGGGCATCATTTTAGAGTATAGTGGATCGCACAAAGATAACTGAGTCTATTCTTCAAGCATCTCAGTGAGGCACCAAGAGGGTACACCGTCAATGCAAGTTCAGAGGCCACACTTCTCGAGGTAAAGCATAACACCACAGATTTTGGCCCTTGAAAATTTCTTGACCTTTGAGCTTACTGCCCAGACTAAGACTTTCCCTAGGGGTAGTAAGGTGTCTATATGGGTCATAGGACCCTAGTCATAGGGTGACCCGTGAAGATTCCCTTTTGTTTCTATCTTGGCTACGAGTTGTGTCTAACGAGTTATATGGACTCTGTACGAGTCATAGTGTGCCTTCCGTAATGAAACTAGTGTGATGGCCTAAGTTTCTGCTTAGGAAATGATTAGGTCCCTATGAGTCGTATGGTCTGTATACGAGTCATACACTATGACTCGTAAGGTAACCAGTGAAGGGTCCCTGAGCTACTATCTTGACTATAACTCATGGTGACAAGTCATATGTGTCATCATGAGTTGTATAGTGACCGATATCACTGGAGACAATTTTTTTTGCTTTTAATTAAGGGCACTTTGGATATTTCCCCTCTTCCCCAATCATGAACCACGACTTAAAAACTTATTTAGGGTATTATTATCACTCTAAAATAAATTAAAACAACTTCTAAAACTCTCTTAAATCCCCAAGGTCAAGAACACTTAGGGTTTCCAAGAAGTTGGTCAATTAGGGCTCTCAAGGGTGATTTCTCTCCATAGTTGTGATACTTCCAGTCATGTTACTCTTCCCCAAATCTTATTTTATGAAAAGCTTGTGTTTTAAGTAGTTTGTTTATATGGATTTTAATGTGGGTATTTATATGGGTTGAGGATTTTGGAATGGTTAATTCTTGAACTATTTTCCCATGGTTTTTATGAGTTGCTTTACAACAACAACAATAACAAACCCAGTATATTCGTACATAGTGGAGTATGGGAAGGGTATAGTCTACGCATTCCATACCACTACCTCAAAAGAGGTAGAGAGGCTTTTTATAAGTTGCTTATGATTTGAGTTAAATATTCTGGAACTAATAGGGTGCATGGGTATGGGAATTGGAATGGGGTTCAAGGTATTTCCCTCTAGTGTATGTTTTTAAATTGGAATTGGTTTTGAATAATTGTGTTTCCTCAACCCACTTGTGTAAATGAATTTGAATTATAGAATTGTCACTTGGTTTGACTTACTTACTTGCACTGTTGCATTGAATAAATAGTTAAACAATAAACATAGATTTTGAAGGCCTTGTTGTCTATGTTTTGATTTAATAAACAAAGGGGGTTGAGGCATTCCACCAAGATAATGGAATTGTAATGGCAAAATTATGAGCTTGAAAGAGAAATAGTTTGACGATACGTATGGTGTGCCTTAATAAATAATTCCTTGGTAATAAATAAGATGTGTGAAACTTATTTTAATTGGGCTTAATGGGGGTTATATAGCTAAACCTTGAAGTTGTGGGTCTCGGATGACTTATACTGGAAACTTATGTCTGCTGACATGAGAGTTAGTCTTGATGACCTTATCCATGGTTCACACTATTGATATATTTGTATCTATGATTGACGTGGGGTTGGGGAATTCCCTGGTCTTCCTTGATACCTTTAGTTCATGTTGCTAACATACACCAGGGCCCTTTTAGTAGGGGGAGTTGTACTCATATAGCTCACGGGTGCCGATTTATGATAGTTGAGCTACATAGTCTAGGATAATGTTTTATATCATGCTAAGCCTTGTTCCCTATCCCTATATTCTATTTATAGATGTATATGATGTGGTTCACATTGTTCTAAATTTTATTTAACTTGATATTATTTTATCCCCTATCCCTGAGTTATATGCTAGTGGTCACCCCACTAACCATCCCCAGACTCTATATCCTCACTCAATGTAGGATATGAAGGCACTTCTACTTTTCCTGTGCAGTGATAGGTCATTTTAAATTTGTTTGTATATCAGCATGAAGTAGTGAGCCTCCTTCTTCTAGAAGGCCTGTTACTTCTTTGTTTAGTATGTCATAGACTATTTCCTTTTTGGATTTATTTTGGCTATCATCGAGGGAATATCCTAATATATATCAATGATTGGTATTTCTTAAAGGCTTTGTAGATTATCGTGGTTGGGTTGGTTGTTGGTACTCTTAGATTATTTTGAGCTTATACTTTTTTATTCTTTATATATTCAGAATTCATCTACTGCTAGGTGTGTTGGGTTCTTTCCAACAAGGTAATAGGGGTGGTCTCGAGTCCTTGGTGGACTTGAGATAACTATCATAGGCAGTCCATAGTTCAGATTATGACATAAAGATTATAGATGTTTTTGTGAATATCATGGCAGACTAGTGCAGGCATTCTTTGCAGGGTTCACATAATGGGTCTTCTAGCTCAATAGATTCAGGTGGTCAGGTATCAATCAAGGATGATCGTTTTATTTCAATCGTACCTCCTCCTATTGAGTCAGTTACATAGTTCTCTATGTGTGTGATGAGTTTGGCCATTTGGCTAAGGATTGTTCCTATCGTATTTTCAGGTCTACTCCTATATCGATAGTAAAAAGTAATCCTAAAATAGGTCAAGACACTAATAGAGGTACGCTAGGCAGAGGTAGTGGTGCCTGTGGTGGTGGTCATGAGGCTACTCAAATAGGTAATGGACATGGGAAATGCTATACTATACCCAGACCAAAGACAGAGGCTTCCAATTTTGTTATCACAGGTATCGCCCTTGTTTGATTTTGATCTACATCTATTTTATTTGATTAAGGATTGAATTTCTCCTATTTGTCTGTATATTTTGCTATGTGTTTTAATTCTACTAGTAAGCCTCTTGCCATGCCTATTTGTACATCTACCCCTGTAAGAGACTCTTTAGTGGTGGATTGGGTGCACCAATCTTATGTTGTCACTTTTTCTAGCCGTGAGAATTAGGTAGATCTTATTATCCTAGACATGGTATATTTTGATATCATATTGGGTATACATTGGTTAGCTCCTTATCATGTTATTTTAGACTGTTATGCTAAGAATGTGACTTTAGCTTTGTTGGGTGTGCCAATCATAGTTTGGAAGGGTATTCGGGTCCCAAGAGAGTCATATATATATATTTTTGGTTGTCGCTTGGTAGAAAGGGGATGTTTGTCTTATTTGGCCTATATTTATGTTACTAGTGTTAATTATTGCCTTTATTGGATTCTATTTGTATTGTTCATGAGTTCATGGATGTCTTTTCTACAAATTTTCCTGGTATGCCTCTAGATCATTATATTGACCTTGACATTGATGTTACCTTGTAACCAATCTCATCTTTATTTCTCCTTATTAGATGGCCCAATAGAGTTGAAGGAGTTGAAGGATCAATTGCAAGAATTTTTTGATAAGGGACATATCCATCTTAGTGTATCACCTTCGGGTGTGCATGTCTTAATTGTGTATTAATTATCGATAGTTAAACAAGGCTACGGTTAAGAATAAGTATCCTCTTTCCCGTATCGATGGTTTGTTTAATCAACTTCAGGGTACTTCAGTGTTTTCAAAAATTAATTTGAGGTTCGAGTATCAGTATTTGAGGATTAGAACTTTGGGTATTCTGAAGAAAACTTTTTTGACTTAGTACAACCATTATGAGTTTGGTCATATCTTTCGGGTTAACCAATGCCCCAATTGTGTTTATAGAGTTGATAAATCGAGTATTTCGATCTTATCTTAATTTTTTTCTTATTTTATTTATAAATGATATCTTGGTTGACTCCAAGAGTGAGTCTAATCATGAGGAACATTTATAGATTGTACTTCAGATATTGAAAGAAGAGAAATTATATTCTAAGTTCTCCAAGTGTGAGTTTTGGTTAGAGTCTGTCTCTTTCTTAGGCCATATTGAGACCAAGGATAGTATCATTATCTATCCATCTAAGATTGCAATAGTTCATGATTAGGCTGAGCCTACTTCTCCTATTGAGATTCAGAGTTTTGTTTCTTTAGAAGGATAATTTTGGTGTTTTGTTGAGGGTTTTTCATTTATTGCATCCCCATTAACCAAGTTGTCTTAGAAGAAGATTTTATTTTAGTGGTCTAATGCTTGTGAGGCGAGATTTCGAACACTCAAGGATTTATTAATATCAGCTCCTATCTTGGCTTTGCCCAAGGAGGGCGTAGGATTTATCGTCTTTAGTGATGCTTCTGGTGTTGGGTTAGGTGCTGTGTTGATGCAAGAGGTCAAGGTGATTGCGTATGATTCTCATCAGTTGAATCCCCATGACAAGAATTACCCTTCTCATGGTTTGGAGTTCTGCATGGTTGTATTTGCTTTAAAGTTATGGAGGCACTATTTGTACGGAGTCCATTTTGAGATCTTCTCAAATTACCATAGCCTTTAGTATTTCTTCACCTAGCAAAACCTTCATATATGGCACCGCTGTTGGCTTGATTTGCTTAAGGATTATGACCTTACTATTATCTATCATCTGGGCAAAGCTAATGTGGTTACGGATGCCTTGAGGAAGAAGTTGACTAGTATGGGTAGCCTGGTACATCTTTGTACCCAGGATAGGCCTTTGACTTTAGAGTTTCATTCTATGTCTAACCTTATGGTTAGGCTTGATATTTTGACACATAGGAGTATTTTGGCATTTGTAGAAGCTAGATCTTCTTTGATTCAGAAAATTTGGGCTCATCAGTTTGATGATGTTGGGTTAAATATGATTTGACATAATGTATTGAGTGGCAAGGCTAAGGAAGCCTTATTTAATTGTGATAACATTTTGAGGATTGGAGGTCGAGTTTATGTGTGAGTGGGTGAGGTAGATTTTTTAGGAGGTTTATTGTTCTAGATATTCCATTTATCCGAGAGTGACGAAGATGTATCATGATTTGAGATAGCATTAGTGATGGGATGGTATAAGGAAGGATATATCAGATTTTGTAGCTTATTACCTATGTTGCCAGTAGGTGAAGGTCATGTATTTGAGGCCTAGAGGTTTTCTTTAAAGGTAACCCATTATCGAGTGAAAATAGAAATAGATCACCATGGACCTTGTGACTAGGTTTCCTTATACGTGTCATGGTTTTGACAGCATTTGGGTCATCATGGAACGATTGGCAAAATCTTCTCATTTCATCCCTATTTAGGTTTCCTTCAGTGTTAAGAGGTTGTCCCCGTATCTATGTTTCTAAGATAGTTCATCTCCATGGTGTACCAGTGTCTATCATATCAGATAGGGGTTTAGTGTTCATTTCTCACTTTTGAAAGACATTTGAGGAGGAGTTGGACACCTAGGTTGATCTTAGCATAACTTTTTACCCCCAGACCAATGGCCACTCAAAGTAAACTATTTAAATTTATGATGAAATGCTCCATATTTGTTTTATGGACCTTGGAGGTCAGTAGAAGCAACATCTCACTTTGGCAGAGTTTGCATATAATAATAGCTACCATTCTAGTATTGATATGGAACCCTTTGAGGCTTTATATGGTGCGTGTTATCTCTCTTCATTCAGTTGGTTTGAGGTTTTTGAGATTAGACCTTAAGTTATGGACTTGCTTCGTGAGTCTTTAGCTAGAGTCTGAGTCATTAAGTATAAACTTCAAGTGACTCAGAGTAAGAAGAAGTACTATGCAGATCGTAGACTTAGTTCTTTGAGATTTAGTTGGTGATCGAGTTTTCCTTTGTTTTTCTCCCATTAAGGATGTGATGAGGTTTGGGAAGAGGAGAAAACTTATCCCCAGGTATATTGGGCCTTTGGAGATTCTTTAGACTATTGGGGAGGTAGCTTATGAGTAAGTATTGCTGATGCAATCTAAATTGGCATTAACGATTTTAAGAATATATTTTGAGGCAAATACAAGGAAGTCCAAGCCATGAATATCTCAAGAATTCCAAGGCATGGTTGGAGTACCCTTTTTAAGCTCCCATGAGAATAATATCATATGTGGATAGCTTGAAGTATTCAAGAAGCTCCATTTGATGCTATCCTCCGAGAGAATAATGAGCAACACCGTATTTTGGATGATAGCTTGGGCTTCGAGAGAGCAAAGGCACCAATTTGCATTATTTTTGGGCTCTTGCATCACTTTTGGGACCAAGTTGCATTTAGGGTCACTTTTTGGGCCAAATTGTAATAAAAGGCCTTTGGCTTATAAATATCTAAGACCCTCTTTATTTTGAAGTAAGTTGATGAATGATGAATTGAGTTACACTTGTGAGTATTTGTTTTCAAGATTATTGGGAGCTTATGGGTTGTTGAGAAATGTGGGTTTCTCGGGATTCCATTCCCGTAAGGTCCTCATAAGAGGTCGGTGTTTATTGGGAATTGATAGAAAGGTCTTAAGGTTTAATATACATTTTGGTTGTCCTCTCTTTATTGATTTATGTCAATCTAGCTATCCTTCTATCTCCTTTATCCTTAGTTTATTTTGTCACGTATTTTGTTGATTTTACTTAGTTTGGGTGTTTTATCACGTATTTTGATGTTTTCACTTATGTCACATTCTCACAGACTGACCGGCCGACTCTAATGCCGGTGATGGCATAGACACGTCGGCAATAGGAAAGGGCTACTCGTTCTTTCTCTCCCTAGTTCTTTTTATCCCCCTTTTTCTCTCCCCCCCTTTGTCCCTCTCATCACTACTATCACTGATGAAATTAGGGTTTTGCTGGCTCGACTCTGGAAATGGTGTAAGTTCGATCAAAATAGGTTGGTACAAAAACACCGACGTCTAGATTTCTAGAAATACCTAGACAAAGCTTAGGTGACATTGTAGCGACACACCGGTGGCCTCGTTCTGGTAACTAATTTTGAAATCAAAATTTTTGGAACTAGCAACATGGAAAAGTACCCCGGTGACATCTAAACTTTGATATTTAGTTATTTCTTTTATCTACTATTTAGTTACTCCTTACAGATTTAATTACTCTTTACAGATTAGTTTCTTTTTACTATTCTGTTTCTTGTATTTATTATTTGTGGCTAGCTGTTTTCCCCTATTATTGGATTTTTTGTTGTGTTGTTCAAGTTTCTAGGCTGGATAGTGTATTTTGTGTGTGCCTCTTTTTTCCTACTGCTGCCTTGTTATTTTGTGTGTCGGATTAGGGCTTTGCTTCAGTTTTTGAGTAGTGGCTTTGGGGGTTGATGGTGGAACAGGGTCATCACAAAAAGGGTTGGGGATGGAGGTGATTTTGGGAGGGGGTGTAGGGCAGCATTGAGGGTGGAGTCTAGGTCAAGTTTTAGGGCTGGTTTGGTGAGGGGTGATAGAGGTACACGAGAGGCGAGTGGTGGTAGGTTTAGGGTAGGGTCTTGAAACATATGGATCCTTCAGGGTAAGTCCGTAGAGCTGGTGATGATTCTTAAGAAGAGGAGCATTAATATTGCATGTGTTCAAGAGACTAAGTGGGTAGGGTCTAAGGCTAGAGATATGGATGGGTGCAAGCTGTGGTATTTAAAGAGTGAGAGGATCCAAAATGGAGTAGGCATCTTAGTGGATGGTGATCTTAGAGGGCAGGTAGTGGAGGTTAAGAGGGTCAGCGATAGGCTAATGACGATTAAGTTGGTCATTCGGGGGTTTACGCTGCATGCGTGTAGTTTTTATGCGCCACAGTGGGCTTGGAGTAGGAGGTGAAAGAGAGATTTTAGGAGGCTTTGGACGAGGTGGTGAGAAGTGTGCCTAGCTTGGAGAAGATTGTCATAGTAGGGGACTTCAATGGGCACATTATGGTTTTATTGGGAAGCTATGAAAATGTACATGGAGGTTTTGGTTTCAAAAATAGAAAAGTTAAGGAAGTTGTTCTGCTTGATTTTGGGAGGGCCTTTAGACTAGTGGTAGTGAATTCGAGCTTTTCAAAGAAGGAGGATCACCTGATCACCTTCTGAAGTGTGATCGCCAAGACTCAGATTGACTTTCTGTTGCTGAAGAAGGGGTATAGGGCTTTATGTAAAGATTGTAAAGTCATTTCGAGTGAGCATCTTTTAACCCAACACAGGCTTTTAGTGATGGACTTGATTATTAAGAAGAGCAAGAAGGGAAGGGCTAGGGAGGGTCGACCTAGAATTAAGTGGGGTGGGTTAACGCTAGTTAATGCATTGGAGATAGTGAAGAAGGTGGAAGGATTAGGGGTGTGGAAGTGTAGGGGGACGTGGATGCTATGTGGGATAAGGCTGCCAACTGCATCACAGAGACTGCTAGAGAAGTGTTGGCCATTTTGAGGGGTCGGGTAGGGTGGCATAAGGAGGATTGGTGGTGGAATGATATAGTTAAGAAGAAAGTGGAGATTAAGAAGGGGTGTATGTTAAGTTGATTGAGAGCAAAAATGGAGTGAAGAATTGGGTAAATAGGGAGGTTTATAGAGTAGCAAGGAAGGAGGCTAAGCAAGCAATTTTGGCTGCTAAGTCAGCAACATTTGAGAGCTTGTATGCGGGGTTAGAAAAGAAAGGCAAGGAAAAGAGGTTGTTTAGGCTTGCTAAGGCTAGAGAGCGGAAGAGTTAGGACCTAGACCAAGTAAAGTGCATTAAGGGAGAGGATGGTAGAGTTTAGGTAGAGGATATTCATATTAAGAAGAGATGGCAGAAGTATATTCATAGACTGTTAAACAAGGAGGGAGACAGAGGCATTGAGTTAAGGGAGCTGGAGCACGTGGAGGAGAGTCGTGATTTTAGTTATTGTAGATGTTTTAAGGTTGAGAAGGTCAGAGAGGCTATTGTAAGATGCAGAAGGGTAGGGCAATAGGGCCTAACGAGATTCTGGTGGATTTTTGGAAGTATACTGGTGGGCCAGGTTTAAGGTAGTTGACTGAGTTGTTTAATGACATTTTTAAGACTGCAATAATGCATGAGGCTTAGAAATAGAATACGATGATTCCTTCATATAAAAACAAGGGTGAAATTCAGAGTTACAACAACTATAGGGGTATTAAGCTGTTGAGTCACACTATGAAGATTTGGGAGAGGTTGGTTGAGCAGAGATTGGGGAGGGTCATTTCTATTTCAGAGAACTAGTTTGGATTTATGCCGGTTTGCTCGACGACAGAGGTAATTCACCTAGTGAGGAGATTGGTAGAGCAGTATAGGAAGAGGAATAGGGACTTACACGTGGTGTTCATCGACCTGGAGAAGGTGTATGACAAGTCCTTAAAGAGGTTCTTTGGAGATGCTTGGAGGTAAGAAGGGTATCGGTGGTGTATATCAGAGCTATTAAGGATATGTACGATAGAGGGAAGACTCAGGTGAGGATGGCGGGAGGAGACTCTGGGCATTTTCCAGTTGAGACAGGGTTGTATTAGTTATCGACTCTTAGTCCATTCTTGTTTGCATTGGTAATGGACGTGTTGATGCAGAGCATTCAGGGTGAGGTACCTTGGTGTATATTATTAGCTGATGATGTAGTGCTGATTGATGAGACGCAGAGGGCTGTGAATAAGAAATTGGAGGTCTAGAGGCAAACCTTGTAATCTAAGGAGTTCAGGTTAAGTAGGTCCAAGACGAAGTAAATGGAATAGAAGTTTACTGACTTAAGGCAGGAGGACGAAGTGGTAGTGAGGTTGGACTCTCAGAAGGTTTGTAAGAGGGATAGTTTTAAGTATCTTGGGTCTATGATCTAGGGAAATAGCAAGATTAGTGAGGATGCCTCTAAACGTATTGGAGCGGGTTAGTTGAAGTAGAGGCTCACTTCAGCAGTGTTGTGTGATAAGAAGGTGCCCCTTAAGCTTAAAGGTAAATTCTATAGAGTGGCAGTCCGTTTGGACATGTTGTATGGAGAGAAGAGTTGGCTAGTCAAGAACTTCTACATTCAAAAATTAAAGGTGGCAAAAATGAGAATATTGCATTGGATGTGTAGGCTTACTAGAGGGGATAAAGATAAAGATGAGATTATCTGAGAGAAGGTGAGAGTGGCTTTGGTATAGGAGAAGATGTGGGAAGGAAGGTTGAGATACTTTGGGCATGTGATGAAGAAGAGGATGAATGGCCCAGTTTGTAGGTGTGAGAGGCTGGTCTTTGACGGATTCAAGAGGAGTAGAGGTAGGCCGAAGAAATATTGGAGAAAGGTCATTAGACCTGACATAGAGCAACTTTTTCTTACTAAGGACATGACCCTAGATAGAAAGGTGTGGAGGACGTGGATAAGGGTAGAAGGCTAGTGTGGATGTGTTAGTTATAGCTAATAGTTAGGAGAGCCCTTGTGTTGCTGGGTTAGTAATCCTAGGACTGTGTCCATAGGTAGTAGAGTCTAGCTAGGAGATTTTGGGTGGGGTGGGTGTCATTGGGCTTGTGAGTGTATGTCACTAAGAGATGGGGGTCCTATTTCTTATTTCTTACTACCTATTCTATATTTCGTATTGCTCGTATCTCTCATATTTTGTATTTCTCTGATCTCTATTTGTATTATTCCTCTTTCATTATTTATGTTATGCTATCCATCACGATTCATGTTTTTATTATGACCTTGTCTAATATCCTTTGTCCTTTGTTGGGGGTCAATCGGAAATAGCCTCTCGAATTCTTCGGAGGTAGCAGTATGGACTGTGTATATTTTACCCTTCATAGACAATACTTGGTAGGAATACACTGGGTTTGTTGTTGTTATTATTTTGTATCAATTGCCCCTAGATTTATCAGTTTTTCATCCAAATTTTCACATTTCTATGTTACAACATTACATTCTGGATGAGTTTTATGTCATTCGTTTAGATTTAGTGCAGTTGGATAAGAGGTTGTCCTTTATTGATGAGCTAGTCTCAATTTTATCCTGGGATGTTAGACGGTTGCATTCTAGGGATATTTTGATAGTTAAGGTCAGTGGAGACACCATCCTATAGATGAGGCTACTTGGGAAATTGAGTCCAACATGTGTAGTAGTTATCCCCAGCTTTTTGCTGATTCGGGTACTTCCCTTGGCTTTAGTTTGATGATGAACTAGATTCTTAGTGGTGGATATTAGATGGACTTAATTTTGTAAATTATTTATTTTTATGTGATTTGACCATTTTACCCCTTCTCATGGTTGTTAGCTAATTTTTCTGGAGTGTAGGAATGATTGGCAGGGTTCTTATGCGAGTTGTGAAAGTTTGTGATTTTTAGAGGTTAAAAGGGCTTATAGTTAACTTCAGTCAATATTTGTTTTTTTATGTGTCGGATGGCAAAACGGACTGCACCAGCAGATCTGAAATGTCAATTTGGGGTTGGTATCACGGTTGGCATGATTTTATGGCTTTTGTATCTCATTTCAATCCTCAATTTGATAAATTGTGATGCTTAAGCGGTCGAGCTTGGTATCATAAAAAATCTTTTTTTTAAATTTTTCTTCTATTTTGAGACTTTGAGATTCGAGTTTTAGAGTTTTTTGGCGATATCTTCCATTCTCAAGCTTGGGTGAGCTCCAAATCACTATTTCAATTATCTAACTTTGATTCTTATCATCTAAAACATTTAATTTTGTGATTTCAAAGGTTAAATTTGGGGATTTTGGCCCGAAAGGTATGAAAATAGTTTTTCTTCATTATAAACCTCATTTAAACCAATTTTCACTTGGGATTTCTTTTGTGGCTTCCTTTAATCATGAATAATTTTTTTATGAACTAAAATTTTGGTTTTACCCCGTGTTTTTAAGAACCTATTTTTGGGGTTCGTTTTTATGTAGATTTGAAAATAGGCAATATGGGTATCATTGACTTCCTTTTGACACGTAAATTCTATATTTGTATGTATTAGTTTTTTTCCAGGTTCGTTTGAGAGGTTGAAAGATTCGTGTGAATGGCTTTTTTCCTTGAATTTTAGCGTTACGAAGTAGGTTATCTCTTAAATTTTTTCAGACGGGGCTAAGTAGTTAATATCTTATGTAAAAGCATGCCATAGGTATAGGAATGAATTATGGAAATAATGTGAAAAACTTTTGTGTGCATATGTGGAGGCTTATGTGTTGTTATTGGTGGATTGAGACAATAATTGCTATGTGTGGCTCGTGTGAGGTTTTATCTGATACTGTTGGCTTTGGGTATACATGTTGTTGTTTTCTTCTTGGTAGAATTTCTTAAGTTGGGTTTTATGTGATATCAATGATGTATTACTTGCATATTTTTCTCTATTAGTACATGGCTTATATTCAATCATGGATGGTTGGCCTAATTAGTGGATTTTTAGCTCAAGTGTGTGTAAATTGGTTAGATTTGAGATTCTCATTTTTGTTTGACTATGAGAATTACATCTTCATATCATACATACATTCATAAGACATTGGTACCATTGTGGAAATATGACAGAAATGTGACACCTTCAAAAACCCTCTATCATAGTTCCCGAGTTAGAGAGGAGATATGGCTATTGAGAGTGGGATTGGTTATTGAGATTGTATATGGGTTGCGAACCCTCTAAAGGTCCTACCTCGGGAGCATTGCTCAGTAAGTATATACGGAGGTTATCTGTTCACCTCGGACAAATCACATCATCATCATTATTATTCTCATGCATTTCATACATTATGTATTTTCTGTGTTGTACATTTTATTTGACTTGATATGCATCTATTCTATATTTTTTTTCGTATCTTTATATGGTGTATGTGAAATATTTAGAATTGTTAGTGGAGACAGTGTGAGCTACCATTTGGGATATTTTCTGATTGCAGGTGACATGCCCATAGTATGTATTCATATACTTTATTTTCTTCTTTGCCTAGTTGGCCTATGATACCTACTATGTATAAGTGGACCGTACTCATCCCCACTGTGCCCTTTCGGTGAAAATCTAGGTGTGGTGCAACATCCCTTCTGTGTATTACTACATGTTTGACTTGATATCTATCTATTCTGTGTTTCCCTTTCATATTTGTATCTAGTGTATGTGATATATTTAGAACTATTAGTGGAGATGGTATGGGCTACCACTTGGGCCATTTTTTGATTATAGGTGACATGCCCATAGTGTGTATTTATATATTTATTTTCCACTTTACTCAGTCATCCTATGATTCCTACTGAGTACAATTATACTGTACTTATCCCTACTGTGCCTTTTCAGTGTAGATCCAGGTATGAGTATGCCGCGCGACAGCTGAGTTTGGGCAGTGATTTGATACATCTGAGGTAGTGGCCTCTCTATGCTTTAAGAGTCAACCTCCTATCCTATCCTCTCTAATTTATGTCTTGTTTAGAATTAGAAGACCGACTTATGTTCCTTTTTGGATTATCAGTTGTATTTTTAGACTTTGAGATATATTTAGATTGTTCTTACACTATGACACCAGATTTTGGGATGGTTTGTGGTATTTATTATGATTTTAGACTTCCACTACTATAGTATGTGTATTGTTCAACTTCGTTCTAGAAGTCTTGCCTTGGGATTTTGTATCGCCTTTATACTTCATATCAGTTTGGGTGATGACTTACTTATCAAGGCTCAGACGTGATAAGTGCCATCATGACCTTTAGTTTTTGGGTCGTGACAACATCTACAATATATTAAAAGTGTGAACAACCTTAAAAATATTGTTTGAACTTTTTTCCCTTTATAAAAAGTCCCCGCAACAGAAAAAATCATATTTTTATTATTTTTCTCAAATACTTATTAATTAATTATTCTATAATATTAAATACTTCAAAACTGACTCAAATTAGATTATGGAGAAGTTGCTCATATTAGTATATGCATACTATTAGTTTTTATGCAATTTAGTTTTATAGCTTATTTAGATTTAATCTATAACAAATATTAATATATTGGGGAAACCAATTTAAAATCTAAAACTAGTTTATTTAGGCCTCATTTGTTTATATTTAATGGAGGTCTACATCTGAATGGTTCATACTTTAGACCATTAAGTGCACTTGTTTTTTTCAAAAGATTTTAGCTTTTAATAGGTCTTAATCATTCAGATTTGGAACTAAGTCATAATATCCTTAAGAGGCATTCTTTTGTTGAATAATATTCACCACCAATCTATCTACAATCACCACTCACCACCGCTAACCACCTCTGCCACCACCATCATTGTTAACCACCAACCACCTCCACCATCACAAATACGATTCACAACCAATATCGCTACAAACCATTATTGTCAACTGCTATGTCACGACCCAAAGCAAGGCCTGTCCGTTATGGGTATCTCAAGTCCCACGTGGACTGGAGATCGCCCCCTACACCTAACCAAACCAAACACAACATCTCTCAAGGTCGGATGAATTTCGAACATATAAGAAGATAGCATGTAACAAGCTTAAGGAGATTCAAAACATGTCTATAACCGAAGAACGGTAACCAGCCAAACAATCGACCAACATCACCCAATATTCATAGTAATTCAAACAAAGCCTTCTAAATAAAGAACCAAAAATAGTCTTGGTAGGGACATGTCCCTGACTCTGACAGATCACAATAAAAATGAAAATGATAATTTTAATGATAATGAAAGTAACTATCAACTCAAATATAACAATGAAAGTTGGTGAAATGCGTAAACTTTTCGGGGAATGGAAGATCACCACTTCACCATAATTCAACAAATCGAGCCAACTGATCTAACTCTACGCAGAAAAAATAGAAGTAGCTCCAGTGCTTGCATCGCATGGGGATACAACGTCCGGAGACGGTTAGTAAGGTGAACATTAGCATCTAACTTTGGGATAAGGATAACATAATGCCATGATCAAGAGTTTCAAATCATTCAAAATCAATGCACATAATCAAATGCATATATATATATATATGTTTATCACATGTCGGGATAAGGAACAGAGCTTAACATGTGCTAAAAAACCTTAGCTTGGATTATATATCTCAACCATCATAATATACAAAGCCACCTACGGGCTATATGGGCCCAGCTCCCCCTCAACTGATAGGGCTCTAGTGCGTGTGGCCGCACGAACCAGAGAGTAAGCATATCCACTATGGGGGACTCAAACCTCCCTGCATATCAAGGTGACATAAGACCAAATCATGTAATGTAATGTGGGAGACTCAAACTTCCCAATCATATGATAATAATAGTAAAAAGGTGGACTCAAACCTCCCGATCATATACACCCCCGCATCGGTAACCATGGTTTCCACTGTTGGTCCTTCGGGACCTCCACTTTCATGACTCAGCTACACAACCCTCATTAAAGTCCAATTAAAATAAGTATCACACATTCTCATTCATTGAACCACATTACAAATTAAGGCATACACTGTCAGTATCGTCATACCAACTATGCTTGCAAGGTAACATCAACATGCCAAAACAATCCCATCACTTGGGGTAATTTACCACTCCCTTAGTCCAGTTATGTAAAAACTCATGAAATCACGAACCAACAGTTTTCCATTAAAAATCACAATTCCATAGTTCAATAATAGTTCAATTCCCATATTTCTCATAATTAAAACCACTCTCACAATATAACATGGGGGTCATAACCACTTTAAAAGTCAGAAGTTTGGGAAAATAACAATTTGCTAGTTCATTCACCATATCCATGAACCCATAAGTTCAAAATCATAATTAAATCATGAATAATTATGTGTAATCCATGGGAAAACATTTTTCAACAACAAGCATTCAAAAATCTCAACCTTGATTTCAAACCGACATAAATATCTCATGAACAATACTTTAAAATATATGATTTTTACAAATTAACAATGAGGGAAGAGTAACATTCCTGAAATGTCAAGTTTCATAGAAGGAATTTAACCTTTGAGCCCTTGGATGGTCTACTTCTTGGAAACCTTAAGTATGGTTGCTTGAGAGAACTTGACAGATCTTGGAAGTGTTTGAGTACGTTAAGGGTGAAATATAACCCGTTAAGTGCTTTATGGACATGGGGTTTTAATTGGATAAGGAAAGAACTATCCAAAGTGCCCTCAATTTAAAAACTAAAATTTAGTCATCAGTGATTGCGGGTTACAATATGACTCATAAGGATACATTACGACTTATCACAAGGATTCGTAGTCAATACAGAACCACTAAGACCCCATAGTGGTCTGGCGACAATTCACACCACAAACTCGTTACCACACTTAATGACTCATAACCACTTTTTATGCTCAAGAAAACTAAAATTGGGATGACTCTCGGAACACCCCATGATTGGGACATAACAAATTGTCATGAGTCTTTACGACTCCTGGACTCTAGTCATAATGAAGACAGTGACTTGGACCAAAATTTCTAGACACCTTACAACTTGATCCTTACAACTCGTAAGAAGTCTTGACGATAAATTGAGAGCCACTCATATTAAGAGCAGAATACTAAGACACTTGTTCTAATTAAAATGCGACTGAGTTCCTACAATCCATCATGACTCTCTACGAATCGTCAAAGGAGTCGTAGTCAGGACAATGGAGAAGAAATTTTAGAAATTTTCAAGGACCAAAAAGCCATAGTGTTACATTATCCCTATCTTAGGATCATTCATCCTCAAATGATAGGACAAGGCATTTATTAACATGATTTGACTCCACATACTACTACTCTTACATTTAATAAAGATAGAAAACAAAGATGCCAAGGAAATTGCCATTTTCTTTAACAAAGTCAGAAAAAATGCCACGGAATAAACATACCTTAAGCACGATTATACAAAATGCAAAATAAGAATGGATACTTGAACTCCATATCCTTATTGGCTTCCCACATAGCTTACTCAACCTTTTTGGTTTCTCTAAATAATCGTTACTAAAGCCACATCCTTAGTCCATAATTGATGGACTTGCAGATCCAAAATATCAATTGAGACTTCCTCATATGATAAAGAATCTGAAATACCCATCATTTCTAAAGAAACAATCGTAGAAGGATCTCCCACACACTTTCTCAGCATCAAAACATGAAACACTGGATGAATGGAGCTCAAGAAAGAGGGCAATTCCAATTCTCATGCAACATTACCAACCCTTTTCAAAAACAAGTATGAACAAACATAATAGGGTCTGAGTTTCCCCTGATTACCAAACCACATCACATTCTCCATGGAGGATACCTTTAAAAATATTTAACCACCAATACTGAACTCCAACTACCTTTGCCTCATATCCGTGTAGGAGTTTTGGTGGTTTTAAGTCTGTCTCGAATCACCTTTACTTTCTCCATGGCTTGGTGAACCAAATTAGGGCCAACAACTTATTATCACCAACCTCTAACCTCCTAATAGGTGACCTACACCTACTAGAGTGATAACTGTTGTTGTAGCCAAATACAATGAGAGGTAAGTTGTCTACCCGACTACTACCAAAATCAAAATACATGCCTGAAGCATACCTTCCAAACACTGTATTATCCTTTCCAATTTCCCATGTGTCTTCTAGTGCAAAGCAGTACTAAGGGTCACCTAAGTCCCTAATCCTCACTAGAATGAACTCTAAAAGTGAGATGAGAACTGGGTACCCCAAATATATATGAATGAAAATTATAGTACGATGAAAATATATTATCCCTACAATGAATAATTTCGCATATTCCTCAAAAGAGTTATTAGTCCTCACGGGCAAGAAATGAGTAGACTTACTCATCTTATCCACTAATGTCGCCCAAAACTAACCTCTAAAAAAATTATGTTACGGTCGATGCCAAATACAGTAACCCAACTAGGTTGGGGTCGATCTCACAAGGAAAATGTTGAATAGTTTCTTACCATGGTGTAATTCATGAGAAGTTCAGAAAGTAAGTTAAGGAATTTAGAATTATTAGTAACTAGTAACAGAATCTTGAATGTTTTGAGTTGTAAATAATAGAAGACGAACACTAGGACTGTATTCCCCCTAGCTTGTCAACTCAGTAAATTTCTCGTGTTTAACCCACCTATTCTATTGTTCTGTAAGTAAAGTCAACAAGTTATGTATTATCAACCATCTTGTGAATGTTTTGATAAATCTCAACCTTTACCTTGTAAGTCTCAAGGTGTCTCCTTATTGCTCCTTACCTATGACTTAGGTGATTTACCTGAGTTGAGGTGCACAATGTCTAAGGAAGACTAGGGCCAATACAGGTTCATTGTAGACACGGGCAGGTGAAATTGGTGTAAAACAAAAATTTTGTCAGTTAAAGCTCAAACATTTTGAACAAAGGGATTCATAATTCATTTGGTTGGGAATTTAGGCTCAAGTATACTTACAATAAAAATGGCCTATGATCATTTCCTACTTGACTATCCTGGACCTAGGTAAAAACAATCGGTCAAGTTCTAGATCCTGATACATCGAGAACTCAGTAATACCCTACACACACCCACACAAGGTTACATTGCTAAGTACTACTTACTTAGTTATGTAATTATCGGCCCTATTTGTCCTATTTCTAATTCTAATAGCTGTCTCACACACATATACATATCACATAATTTCCATAAAAATTTAGGAGGGGTATTAAATTTTAAACATAATTTTTTTCAAATCAGACAGTTTCCAGTATAATTATTTAAAATAAATCAACTGCAATAAATACAACTTGTCCTCATACTTTTAGCTATTTCCAGCAGACAACACATAATGACAACACAAAACAAAAACACAATATGCTAGTTCTTCAAGTTATTTTTAGATTGTGGCCATGGGTTTCGAAACATAGCAAGTATAGCCTATGGCAACCTTGGTACACCCCCACCCCAACTTAAAGCCTATGCACTATCCCTAATGCATCTAAAAAATAAATCACATGGGATTGGTAACATACCTGGATACTCAAGGCGCTAGCTTATACAACATACTTATTTGGGCCCTCAAGTCGGGTCCCACAATCATTATCTATAGTCCCCTCAGCTACCGGGACTATGCTGACAATAGTAGAATCGGTTGTGGCTGGTGTGCTCAGTGATCCATAAATTGGTGGGTCTATATCACTACCTCCCTTGGCATTAATAAATTTTGATCTCGAACTACCAGCTTCTGCATGTAGACCCTTACCTATCGGTCCTGCTCACTCTATAGGCTATCTCTCTTAGCTTTCTTCAATACTTCTTTTTTGATACACTCGAATGATTTCTTTTCTTTCTTTCTCTTATCTTCTCTATCGAGTTTGGAATAGCCCAAATATTATCAATATGGACTTCAGGCACAACTGTCATAACCACGGGCTCAGGGATAACCAATAAGTTATATAACTTGTCCATCATCTTTTTAATGTTGGCTTCATTTTCTTTGACCTCTCCAATGTTCATGATCTAGCTTATCCCTAGCTGATGAGTCATTCGCTACTTGAATGCATCCAATATTAGATACACCCGTTTATCTTTGTTTGCAAACTACTTGTCAACTCAGGTCCTTACTTCCATTTCTATATTTTGGACCTTGTCCTTTAATATGCCCAATCATGTCATTGCATAAACCCACATAGCCTGTGAGATCATCATAAAAATATCTAGAATAACTCTTGGCCAAGGTGGTTCAGACTGGACTAAAGGTAGGGTACTAGATGTACCAAAACATTAGAAGTCTGTGTGGTCTCAGTCTGTCCACCTTTTTCAGCAGCCTCAGCAGTCTCAACCTAACTGCTCTATTAGTACATCTCGGTTAACACGTTTGCTCTTCTCCTTACCTTCCTGGATAATTGTAAAAAAAAAAAAAAAAAAAAAAAAAAAAAAAAAAAAAAAAAAAAAAATGGTTAGGCGCCTCCTAACCTATCTTAGGAAATCACTTGGGCGCCACCTAAGTCAGTTCCAGGTGCCAAAAACACTCCGTTTTGAGTTATTTTTAGGGTAATTAAGTCTTTTAACACTCCTTACACGTCCCTAAACTTAACCCTACAAAATATATAGCTTCTAAACATATTACAACCCTATTATCATCTCAAAGCTCATCATCCAAGAGCACTAAAAGAGAAAAACAACTAAGGTTTCATAACTAAGCTTGAATATCCAATTTCAAGGAAATTCTTTCATCAATCATCAAGAATCTTCCTTCTAAGGTATGCTTGAGTTAATTCATGGACTCCTTTCATCCATGAAGCTCAAGAACCATCTTCTAAATTTTGTATTATGATGTTTATGTTGTTGGTGTTTGATGTTCATGTGGTTGGAGTTTGATGATGCCTAAGATGGGATCTTTGTATGTTTATTGTGAGGATAAAGTGGTATTTAATGTATAAATATGTGAAATTGGTGGTTGAATATTTGTAAACTTGATGAATCTGCCTATGCCTAAGATGTGCATGTAAGGTGTTTGTGAAAGTACCTAAGGGAATAGAAATCATGATTTTGTGACATAATAAGTCTTAAATGACTATTCAATGTTCTAAGTTTATATTTAACGTGATCTCCGTGCTATGGTCTTGAATTGAAGAAGTTGTACGAGATGCTCATGATATTGTTGCGATATGGAATGACCATGTTATTTAAGCCATGCAAGTATATATATGTTGTGTGTATTCCCGATCATATGATAGTTTGTTGAGAATCATTATTATTATGAAAGCCTTACTTATGATATTGTGAATTGTGGACTCAAATCTTGTCATCAAGTCATGCCATGTGTGTCAGTTTCCTCCTATCGAGTCCTAGGGGTACTTGTACCTAAAAAATATAGCTGTGTACCTAGAGCCATGTCATGTTTCACGATATTTGAACTCAAGCTATGATTCCATAGACTTCAGTCAGTCATGTAACTCAGGAAAACCTCATGATCTTAGTCAGTTGTCAGATATCAATAACATTCCGCCAGTCAATGGAATTCAGTAAGATTAAGTCATGCACAGTCAGTTATTCATGTCCAGTCCCTCCAGATGGGAGTAAAGGTTAGCACCGCACCCGCCACTTCAGGGTATGATTCTTAGTAGTCATCCTTGTGTTCCAGAACTATGTAGCCAGCATAGGTTGAGACATCTTAATTCGTCTGGTTAGGGTTGATGAGGTGTCTTAACCAGTCAGTTTAGGGTTCGTTCTCATTGAGTACCTACGAGATAAGGGTTACTCACAGGCTGTCCTTACCCATGGCACGGTATTGACACCCCTCCAATCGGGGCAGAGATTGAACTCCAGCTTAGCTATACCGACATACATGGGGCATGTCGATTAAACACTACTTCCCACAGTTTCAGTATCAGTCATGACAGTTATCAGTAAACCATGTATTATCTTACAGGTCATGCTATCAGGTATTCACGATCCCAGTTTTTATATATGTTTGTTTGTACTCCTATGTTCATATTAGTCAGTTAGTGTTGTTCATGCATGAAACCCTTTATGTTCAGCCTACCTTCCTCATATACTCAGTACTCCAGTTGTACTGATGCATTTGCGCTATGGTTCTTTCTTTTCATGTTACACCATAGGTTCCAAGACACGAGCTCCAGCCCAGTAGTAGAGGTAGCATTCCAGTCGCAGAGACACAGTGAGTCCTAATTGATTTGAGGAAAATATGATTTGATACATTTATTTGTTTCTTCAGTTCAATTTTACGGAGTTAGTTGGAGACATATTCCTTCAACTCCTTATTCAAATAGTTTATAGTCTTTTAGATTTACGTTCAGATTTACATTCAGACTTAGCTTTTAGATTGAGTTATTTTGGGTACTTTCACCCACATGATTTTATTCAGTTGAACCTTATGGCCTTACAGTTCTATGTATTCTGCCTTATTATATCATGATTTGCAGTATACAGATATAAATATCAGTCATGCATTAGGTTGTGGTCCCTCGAGGTAATGAGTACCGTGTAGCATTCCGGGTTAGCGAATCAGGGTATTAGAAACTTGATAGCAGAGCCTAAGGTTTAATAGAGTCCTAGGAAGTCTAAAAGCAGCATCTAGTAAAGTCTTGTACATGGGTGTGTTGCACGCCATATTTATGTGTGGGAGGCTATAAGATATTTTAGGAACAGTCCCCTTTCTTCATTATTCATGTCATGGTAGTGAGAATAATCACAAGTTAAACTCTCAGTCTAATCCATTCTTCTTTTATTCTAGACCATGGCCCCAAAGAGAAGAAACCAGCCAGCTCCTCAACCCAAAGATCCTTTGGGAGAACATGTTTCCCATGCGGAGTTTAGAGCCGCATTTACCATACTTGCTCAATCCATGGCTGCACAGAATGAACGGCCACCAGTTATTTCGGCCATTCCAATGGCCAATTCCGAAGCATCTAGGGTTCAGGACTTCACCCGGATGAACCCTCCACCTTTTCATGGGTCAAAGTCTGATGAGGACCCTCAAGAGTTCATTGACCAAGTCTAGAAGGTCATTGACATCATGGGTGTTACTTCTATTAAAAGTGCTGAGTTAGCTGCGTACCAGTTATAGGATGTTGCTCATGATTGGTACAAACAGTAGAAGTCTGAGAGGTTAGATGATTCAGGCTCTATCGAGTGGGAGGAATTTGTCATGGCCTTCTTAGATAGATTTGTTCCCCAAGAGCTGAGGGAAGCCAAAGTTCTTGAGTTCATCAACCTCAGGCAGGGGAATATGACGGTTAGGGAGTATTCTCTCATATTTACTCAGCTAGCCAGGTATGCTCCTCATATGGTTATAGACAATAGAGCTAAGATGAGCAAGTTTGTGTAGGCCTGCGATGCTGATTAGTGATATGACCTTACCTAGACTCATGACCCATGCCCAGCAAGTAGAAGAGCAGAAGTTTAAGGCAAGGGAGAGGCAAAACAAGAGAGCAAGGTTAGGTAACTTTAACTTTGCTCACCCCAAGTTAGATAGGAAATCGTTCACAGTTTCGCTCCAAGTCAGCCGTTCCAACTCCTTCCTCTGCCAGTGCTCCAGTGCCAAAGTTTAGAGACGGCAATAGAGATAAAGTGCGTGGCTCTAAATCTCAGGGCAGTGTTAGCTGTGCCTGAACGAATCCCCTTTATCAGAATTGTGGTAAGAACTATAAGGGAATTTACAGAGCCGGTAGTGATGTCTGTTTTGGTTATGGCAAGCCAGGTCACAGGATTAGGGAGTGTCTACAGTCAAGTCTTCAGGGTCAGCAAAATCATTCTACAGCTCAGTCCAGTCACCCAAAGCAGCAGGGTGCTATTTCCAGTGCTACCAGTGGGCAACGCCCAAATAGACTCTATGATCTTCAGTCCCGACAGGATCAAGAAAATTCTCCTGATGTCGTTACTGGTACATTACAGATTTTCCATATTCATGTTTATGCTTTGCTAGAACCAGGTGCATCTTTGTCTTTTGTTACTCCATACATAGCAAGTGATTTCAGAATCAGTCCCGAAGTCCTAGCAGAGCCCTTCTCAGTCTCTACCTCAGTAAGTAAAATCATCATAGCCCGGTGGGTATACAGGAACTGCCCGATTATGAAATCTTAGAAATCCACGTATATAGATTTAGTGGAGTTGGAGATGACTAATTTTGATTTTATTCTCGGCATAGATTGGCTTCATTCCTAATATGCTATAGTCGACCACAGAAATAGTATAGTTCAGTTTTAGTTTCTGAATGAGCCCGTCCTAGAGTGGAAGGGTAGCATTTTAACGTTCAGGGGTCAACTTGTTTCCTACCTTCAGGCAAGGAAAATGATTTCTAAGGGGTGTGTGTATCATCTCGTGCATGTTAAAGATTCCAGTTCTGAATCTCCCAGCCTCAAAACAGTCCCTGTTGTTAATGAATACTCAGATGTCTTTCCCGAATATCTTCCAGGCATTCCTCCCAAAAGGTAAATAGACTTTGGCATAGACCTTCTTTCGAATACTCAACCTATTTCTATTCTGCTATACAGAATGGCATCAACAGAACTCAAGGAACTGAAAGATCAGTTGAAGGATCTCTTAGATAAGGGATTCATCAGACCCAATGTTTCCTCATGGGGTGCGCCAGTATTATTCATGCACAAGAAAGACGGTTCTCTCAGGATGTGTATTAATTACCGGAAACTCAACAAGGCCATGATTAAGAACATATATCCTCTTCCCAGGATTGATGATCTATCTGACCAACTTTAGGGTGCCAGTTACTTCTTTAAGATAGACCTCAGATCAGGCTATCATCAGCTTAGAGTTAGAAAATGTGACATTCCAAAGACAGCTTTCCGTACTCGGTATGGTCACTTTGAATTTTTAGTCATGTCATTTGGTCTTACCAATGCCCCTGCATTTTTTATGGACTTGATGAACCGCGTGTTCAAGTAGTACTTGGAAATGTTTGTCATAGTCTTTATAGATGATATTTTGATCTATTCTCGCACAGTGTGTGATCATGCAGACCATCTCAGGATTGTTCTTTAGACTCTCAGGGATCACTAGTTATTTGCTAAGTTCAGCAAGTGCAAATTTTGGCTAAGATCAGTAGCATTCCTTGGCCATATTGTTTTCAATGATGGCATTATTGTAGATCCTCAGAAAACTGAGGCAGTAAAAATTTTGCCCATAACCGTATCTCCATCAGATATTAGGAGTTTCTTGGGTTTGGATGGCTATTACAGATGGTTTGTTGAGGTATTTTATTCTATTACATCTCCTATGTCCAGATTGACTCAGGAAAAGATTAAGTTTTAGTGGTCAGATTCACATGAGAAGAGCTTTCAAGAGTTGAAGACTCGACTCGCCTCAGATCCAGTTCTAGCTATTCCAGATGGTTTAGACGGTTTTATAGTCTATTGTGATACATCCAGAGTGGGTTTAGGTTGTGTCCTCATGCAGCATGGTAAGTTTATGCCTCTAGACAATTAAAGCCACATGAGAAAAATTATCCTACTCATGATCTTCAGTTAGCAGCGGTATTTTTTGCCTTGAAGATTTAGATGCATTATCTCTATGGAGTTCATGTAGATGTCTTCACAGACCGTAAAAGCCTCTAGTATATCTTTTCCTAGAAAGATCTCAATCTTTTCCAAAGAATGTGGTTAGAGCTCTTGAAGGAATACGACATGAGTGTTATTTATCATTCGAGCAAGGCCAATATTATGGCTGACACTCTCAGTTGACTCTTTATGGGTAGTATTTCTCATATTGAGAATAGTAAGAAAAAGATAGCTCAGGAGATCCATCAGCTTACCAGACTAGGCGTTCGCTTAGTAGATTCTTCAGAGGGTGGTGTATATATTCATAGTAATTCAGAGTCATCTCTAGTTTCTAGGGTGAAAGAGAAATAAGACAGGGATCCTAGACTTGTCAAGCTCAAAGAGTCAGTTCAGAATCAGAAAGTCAAGGTTTTCTCCCAAGGGGGAGATGGTGTTCTTCGTTGTCAGGGTCGTCTATGTATTCTAGGTGTAGATGAATTGAGGCAGTGAATTCTTTCAGAAGCACATGGTGTGCGATACTCTATTCATCCAGGGGCCACTAAGATGTACCGCGATATGTGGTAGATCTATTGGTTGAGTGGGATAAAGAGAGATGTTGTAGAGTTTGTGGCTAAGTGCTCTACATGTCAGCAGGTTAAGATAGAGCATTAGAAACTTAGTGGTTCCATGAAAGATTTCACCATTCCTACTTGGAAAT
>NW_025838075.1:74025-82644 GCF_002878395.1 Capsicum annuum | reverse complement strand
GGTTGACCAGAGTACTTGGCAAGAATAGTGTTGCATTAGTCTAAGAGGCTTACATAACATATAAGGGAGAGGTGGTGACCCCATTACTTCGTTATTCATTTGGAGAGTATGGGTCAATATCTTCCCACGCATTATTCCAAATTCTTGTAAGGACCATACTATCAGCCTCTGGTGAATACGAGTGAGATGGAGTACCAATTGGAGAATATGAGAAAAATTGCTCGAAAATAGCTAGGGATGGATGATAAGATGAGCCACTTCAGGTGGATAGCTGGTTTGATAGTGTTATATGGCGAAGATACAATTTGGGTAGTTGGAGGCCACGTAAGTGGTCTCCCAGAAGCTATATAATAATATTCTCAACTTCGAGTCCAAAGTGTGGTAGATACTGGCCTGACACAAGTTATGCCCCACTACAGGGGACAACATATTTAGCCCAGTTTGGGAAACATTGATAGTTAGATTTATGGTAGGATATGAGTTTGATGTAGGAGAGTTCTTAGCTCGGGATATGAGAGACCGATCTGTAGGTGGAGAAATATTATTGCTTACTAATCTCTGTATGATTACGATGATGTTTTAGCAGTAGGGGTGCAGGAACTCTCGGGTATTTTTCAGATTATAGAGTCAACAAACACCATGGACTTTGGACTGATCAGAGATGTAGCCAACCCATTATTGTAATACCCCGATTCGCTGAACCGAAATGCTATACAGTACTCATGACCTCGAGGGACCACAAGCTAACCCATGACTGATATCTATACCTGTATACTGCAAATCATGATATAATAATGCAGAATACATAGAACCATAAGTCCATAAGGTTCAAATGAATAAAATCATATGGGTGAAAATACCCAAAACAACTCAATCTAAAAGCTAAGTCTGAACGTAAATCTGAAAGCCTCTAAACTATCTGAATAGGGAGTTGAAGGAACATATCTCCAACTAACACCATAAAACTGAACAGAAGAAATAAATAAATTTATAAAATCATATTGTCCTCAAATCAATGAGGACTCATTGTGTCTCTGCGACTGGAATGCTACCGCTACTGGTGGGCTGGAGCTCGTATCTCGGAACCTATGGTGTAACATGAAAAGAAAGCACCATAGCACAAATGCATCAGTACAATTATAGTACTGAGTATACGAGGAAGGTAGGCTGAACATAAAGGGTTTCATGCATGATCAACACTGACTGACTAATATGAATGTGGGAGTGCAAACACACATATATAGAAACTGCGATCGTGAATACGTGATAGCATGACCTATAAGCTAATAATGGTTTACTGATAAATGTCATGACTGATACTAAAACTGTGGGAAGTAGTGTTTAACCGACATGCCCCATGTATGCCATTATGGCTAAGATGGGGTCCAATCTCTGCCCCAACTGGAGGGGTATCAATACCGTGCCACGGGTAAGGACAGCCTCTGAGTGACCCTTATCTGGCGGGTACTTAATGAAAATGGTGGGAACCCTAAACTGGCGAGTTAATCTACCTCATAAAACCTAATATAACGGGTTAAGATGTCTCAACCTACGTTGTCTACATAGTTCTGGAACACAAGGATGACTACTAAGAATCACACACTGAACTGGCGGGTGAGTTCCCATCCTTGGGTTCACTAGGTGATAACCTCTACTCCTATCTGGAGGGACTGGACATAAATAATTGACTGTGCATGACTTAATCTTACTGAATTCTATTGACTGGAAGAATGTTACTGATATCTGACAACTGACTAAGATAATGAGGTTTTCCTGAGTCACATGACTGACTGAAGTCTATGGAATCATAGCTTGAGTTTGAATATCGTGAAACATGACATGGTTCTCGGAACACAACTATAGTTTTTAGGTACAAGTACCCCTAGGACTTGATAGGAGGAAACTGACACACATGACATAACTTGATCACAAAATTTGAGTCCACAATTCACAATATCATAAGTAAGGCTTTCATAATAAGAATGATTCTCAACAAACTATCACATGATCGGGAATGCACACAACATGTATATACTTGCATGGCTTAAATAACATGGTCATTCCATATCGCAAAATATCATGAGCATCTCGTACAACTTCTTCAATTCAAGACCATAGAACGGGGATCACATTGAACATAAACTTAGAACATAGAATAGTCATTTAGGACTTATTATGTCATAAAAGAATGATTTCTATTTCCTTAGGTATTTTCACAAAAACCTTACATGCACATCTTAGGCATAGGTGGATTCATCAAGATTACAGATATTCAACCACCAATTTCACATATTTATACGTTAAATACCACCATATCCTCACAATAAACATACAAAGATCCCATCTTAGGCATTATCAAACTTCAACCACATGAACATCAACCACCAACAACATAAACATCATAATACAAAATTTAAAAGATGGTTATTGAGCTTCATGGAAGAAAGGAGTCCATGAATCAACTCACGCATACCATAGAAGGAAGATTATTGATGATTGATGGAGGAATTGCCTTGAAATCAGATCTTCAAGCTTAGTTACGCAACCCTAGTTGTTTTTCTCTTTTAGTTCTCTTGGATGATGATCTTTGAGATGATAATAGGGTTGTAAAATGTTTAGAAGCTATATATTTTGTAAGGTTAAGTTTAGGGACATGTAAGGAGTGTCAAAAGACTTAATTACCCTTAAAATAACTCAAAATGGAGTGTTTTTGGCACCTGGAACTGACTTATCCAGTGCCCAAGTGATTGCCTAAGATAGGTTGGGTGGCACCTAACCAATCGCCTATGTTTGGTTGGGCGGCACCTAACCAATCGCCTATCCTTACTGTCTCTCACGAAAATGGACATAACTTTTCGCTCGGGTATTATATTAAGGTAAAATTGCTAATTTGGTGGGTCTAAATCAGCCAAAACACCACATTAACATCGAGTTATACTCTTTCAAAGATGACCCTTGCAAAATCAAACACTAAAACTTGATGGATTGAAAAACTCTTTGCTTGTATTACCTTAAATGACTCATATGAACATGCTTAATGCATCATAAGATACGCTATCACTAGGATTTTCATTGTAAGTCATGTACTCAAGTATGAATCACAGGATAGGATATTTCATACGTAGGAATACTTATTCACTTCCTAGATTAGAAACTTGCGGGGTATTACAATATCTCTCCCTTGGGAACATTCATCCTCGAATGAGAATTTACTGAGAAGGGATATAAGACATAGAACCTGAACTAAACATGAAAAAATGAAACCTGATCTCATAACTGATATGCTAAACATACTGAACTCGTGTATATCTGATGCACAGACAACTGGCACATGAATGCATGACTGAGTATGAAACGGTTAATAGGTACCAAGATTATACTGGAAACATAAACGTGAAACTGAATAAGATTAAGAAGAACTGTTACCTTGAGCTTGTTCTGAATTGGTGGGGGAAAGGTGAGGATACTTGATACTCATATCTGCTTCTGTTTCCCAAGTAGCTCCCTCATGATACTGATTTCGCCAAAGAACCTTGACTAGAGGGACTTTTTTGTTCCTCAATCTATGAGTCTGATAATCTAAGATTTCTATTGGAATCTCTTTATTAGAGAGGCTGTTTTGAATGTCGATGCTCTGAATAGGGACAACAACTGCTGGTTTACCTTTGCACTTCTTTAGCAAAGAGACATAGAAGACTGGATGGACTGAGGCTAGATCTGAAGGCAACTCAAGCTCATAAGCTACCTTGCCGAAGCAACAAATAATTCTGAAGGGACCAACATACCAAAGACTGAGTTTCCCTTTCTTTCCGAACCTCTTCCCTCCCTTAATGGGAGAGATATTAAGATAGACATAGTCATTGACCTCGAACTCGAGATCCTTTCTAAAAACATCTGCGTAGGACTTCTGTCGGCTCTGAGCAGCCTGAAGTCTCTTTCTGATCAACTGAACTTTCTCTGAGGCATCAAATACTATGTCAGGACCGATGATTGAGGCCTCACTAACTTCAAACCAACCAATCAGAGATCTACATCTCCTACCATAGAGAAATTCGAATGAAGCCATCTGAATACTAAAATGATAGCTATTGTTGTATGCAAACTCAATCAAAGGCAAGTGGTCGTCCCAAATTCCCTTGAAGTCAATTGCGCATGCCCTTAGCATATATTCAAGATTCTGAATGGTCCTCTCTACTTGACCATCTTTCTGAGGATGAAATGCTATGCTGAGATGGACTTGGGTACCGAGACCCTTTTGGAATGCTTTCCAAAAGTGAGAAGTAAATTGGGTACCTCTATGTGAGATGATAGATAGTGGAACACCGTGTAACCTGACTAACTCCCTGATATAGAGTTTGGCATAATCCTCGGTGGAATAAGAAGTACGAACAGGAAGGAAATAAGCTGACTTGGTCATTTTATCTATAATGACCCAAAATGAATCATGCTGATGATGAGTTCTAGGCAAACCCTTTACGAAGTCCATGTTAACTTCTTCCCATTTCCAAGTAGGAATGGTGAAATCTTTCATGGAACCACTAAGTTTCTGATGCTCTATCTTAACCTGCTGACTTGTAGAGCACTTAGCCACAAATTCTTCAACATCTCTCTTTATCCCACTCCACCAATAGATCTACCACATATCGCGGTACATCTTAGTGGCCCCTAGATGAATAGAGTATCGCACACCATGTGCTTCTGAAAGAATTCACTGCCTCAATTCATCTACACCTAGAATACATAGACGACCCTGACAACGAAGAACACCATCTCCCCCTTGGGAGAAAACCTCGACTTTCTGATTCTGAACTGACTCTTTGAGCTTGACAAGTCTAGGATCCCTGTCTTGTTTCTCTTTCACCCTAGAAACTAGAGATGACTCTAAATTACTATGAACACATACACCACCCTTTGAAGAATCTACTAAGCGAACGCCTAGTCTGGTAAGCTGATGGATCTCCTGAGCTATCTTTTCCTTACTATTCTCAATGTGAGAAATACTACCCATAGAGAGTCAATTGAGAGTGTCGGCCACAATATTGGCCCTGCTCGAATGATAAAGAACGCTCATGTCATATTCCTTCAAGAGATCTAACCACCTTCTCTGGAAAAGATTGAGATCTTTCTAGGAAAATATATACTAGAGGGTTTTATGGTCTGTGAAGACATCTACATGAACTCCATAGAGATAATGCATCTAAATCTTCAAGGTAAAAAATACCGCTGCTAACTCAAGATCATGAGTAGGATAATTCTTCTCATGTGGCTTTAATTGTCTGGAGGCATAAACTTACCATGCTGCATGAGGACACAACCTAAACCCACTCTGGATGCATCATAATAGACTACAAAACCGTCTGAACCATCTGGAATAGCTAGAACTGAAGCTGAGGTGAGTCGAGTCTTTAACTCTTAAAAGCTCTTCTCATGTGAATCTGACCACTAAAACTTAATCTTCTTCTGAGTCAATATGGACATAGGAGATGTAATAGAATAAAATACCTCAACAAACCATCTGTAATAGCCATCCAAGCCCAAGAAACTCCTAATATCTAATGGAGATACGGTTCTGGGCCAGTTTTTTACTGCCTCAGTTTTCTGAGGATCTACTCTAATGCCATCACTGAAAACAATATGGCCAACAAATGCTACTGATCTTAGCCAAAATTTGCATTTGCTGAACTTAGCAAATAACTAGTGATCCCTGATAGTTTGAAGAACAATCCTGAGATGGTCTACATGATCACGCACTGTGCGAGAATAGATTAGAATATCATCTATAAAGACTATGACAAACATGTCCAAGTACTACTTGAACACACGGTTCATCAAGTCCATAAAAAATGCAGGGGCATTGGTAAGACCAAATGACATGACTAAAAATTCAAAGTGACCATACCGAGTACGGAATGCTGTCTTTGGAATGTCATATTTTCTAACTCTAAGCTGATGATAGCCTGATCTGAGGTCTATCTTAAAAAAGTAACTAGCACCCTGAAGTTGGTCAAATAGATCATCAATCCTGGGAAGAGGATATATGTTCTTAATCATGGCCTTGTTGAGTTGTCGGTAATTAATACACATCCTGAGAGAACCGTCTTTCTTGCGCATGAATAATACTGGCGCACCCCATGAGGAAACATTGGGTCTAATGAATCCCTTATCTAAGAGATCCTTCAACTGATCTTTCAGTTCCTTGAGTTTTGTTGATGCCATTCTGTATAGCAGAATAGAAATAGGTTGAGTATTCGAAAGAAGGTCTATGCCAAAGTCTATTTCGCTTTCGAGAGGAATGCCTGGAAGATCTTTGGGAAAGACATCTGAGTATTCATTAACAACAGGGACTGTTTCGAGGCTGGGAGATTCAGAACTAAAATCTTTAACATGCACGAGATGATACACACACCCCTTAGAAATCATTTTCCTTGCCCCAAGGTAGGAAACAAGTTAACCCCTGAACGTTGAAATGCTACCCTTCCACTCTAGGACGGGCTCATTCAGAAACTAAAACTGAACTATCCTATTTCCGTAGTCGACTATGGCATATCAGGAATAAAGCCAATCCATGCCGAGAATGAAATCAAAATTAGTCATCTCCAACTCCATTAAATCTATATACGTGGATTTCTGAGATTTCATAATCGGGCAGTTCCTGTATACCCACCGGGCTATGATGATTTTACTTACTGGGGTAGAGACTGAGAAGGGCTCTACTAGGACTTCGGGACTGATTCTGAAATCACCTGCTATGTATGGAGTAACAAAAGACAAAGATGCACCTGGTTCTAGCAAAGCATAAACATAAATATGGAAAATCTGTAATGTACCAGTAACGACATTAGGAGAATTTTCTTGATCCTGTCGGGACTGAAAATCATAGAGTCTATTTGGGCGTTGCCCACTGGTAGCACTGGAAATAGCACCCTGATGCTTTGAGCAACTGGACTGAGCTGTAGAATGATTTTGCTGACCCTGAAGACTTGACTGTAGACACTTCCTAATCCTGTGACCTGGCTTGCCATAACCAAAACAGACATCACTACCGGCTCTGTAAATTCCCTTATAGTTCTTACCACAAGTCTGACAAAGGGAATTCGTTCAGGCACTGCTAACACTGCCCTAAGATTTAGAGCCTAGCACTTTATCTCTATTGCCGTCTCTAAACATTGGCACTGGAGCACTAGCAGAGGAAGGAGTTCGAACGGCTGACTTGGAGCGAAACTGTGAACGGTTTCCTATCTAACTTGGGGTGAGCAAAGTTGAAGTTACCTAACCTTGCTCTCTTGTTTTGCCTCTCCCTTGTCTTAAACTTCTGCTCTTCTACTTGCTGGGCATGGTTCATGAGTCTAGCTAAGGTCATATCACTGATCAGCATCGTAGACCTACACTTATTTACCACGCTATCATTTACCCCTGACACGAACTTGCTCATCTTAGCTCTATTATCTGCAACCATATAAGGAGCATACCTGGCTTGCTGAGTAAATATGAGAGAATACTCCCTAACCGTCATATTCCCCTGCCTGAGGTTGATGAACTCAAGAACTTTGGCTTTCCTCAGCTCTTGGGGAAAGAATCTATCTAAGAAGGCCATGATAAATTCCTCCCACTCGATAGGGTCTGAATCATCTAACCTCTCAGACTTCCACTATTTGTACCAATCATGAGCAACATCCTATAACTGGTACGCAGCTAACTCAGCACTCTCAATAAAAGTAACACCCATGATGTCAATGACCTTCTAGACTTGGTCAATGAATTCTTGAGGGTCCTCATCAGACTTAGACCCATGAAAAGATGGAGGGTTTATCCGGGTGAAGTCCTGAACCCTAGCTGCTTTGGAATTAGCCATTGGATTGGCCGAAATAACTGGTGGCCGTTTATTCTGTGCAGCCATGGATTGAGCAAGTGTGGTAAATGCGGCTCTAAACTCCGTATGGGAAACATGTTCGCCCAAAGGATCTTTGGGTTGAGGAGCTGACTGGTTTCTTCTCTTTGGGGCCATGGTCTAGAATAAGAGAAGAATGGATTAGACTGAGAGTTTAACTTGTGATTATTCTCACTAGCATGACATGAATAATGAAGAAAAGGAACTGTTCCTAAAATATCTTATAGCCTCCCACACATAAATATGTGTAACACACCCATGTACAAGACTCTACTAGATGTGGCTTTTAGACTTCCTAGGACTCTATTAAACCTTAGGCTCTGCTATCAAGCTTGTAATACCCCAATTCGCTAAACCAAAATGCTACACGGTACTCATTACCTCGAGGGACCACAACCTAACCCATGACTGATATTTGTACCTGTATACTACAAATCATGATATAATAAGGCAGAATACATAGAACTGTAAGGCCATAAGGTTCAACTGAATAAAATCATGTGGGTGAAAATACCCAAAACAACTCAATCCAAAACCTAAGTCTGAACGTAAATCTGAACATAAATCTAAAAGCCTCTAAACTATTTGAATAAGGAGTTGAAGGAACATGTCTCCAACTAACTCCGTAAAACTGAACTGAAGAAATAAATAAATGTATCAAATCATATTTTCCTCAAATCAATGAGGACTCACTGTGTCTCTGCGACTGGAATGCTACCTCTACTACTGGG